>NC_047587.1:195000-210000 GCF_011004845.1 Esox lucius | reverse complement strand
AACGATACATTAGAACAGTTCTAATCTGGCCCCTGTAACAAAACAGTAGAACAACTCTGAACTGACCCCATAACGATACATTAGAACAGTTCTAATCTGGCCCCTGTAACAAAACAGTAGAACAACTCTGAACTGACCCCATAACGATACATTAGAACAGTTCTAATCTGGCCCCTGTAACAAAACAGTAGAACAACTCTGAACTGACCCCATAACGATACATTAGAACAGTTCTAATCTGGCCCCTGTAACAAAACAGTAGAACAACTCTGAACTGACCCCATAACGATACATTAGAACAGTTCTAATCTGGCCCCTGTAACAAAACAGTAGAACAACTTTGACCTGGCGCCTGTAGCAATAAAGTAGACCAGCTCTGACCTGACACCAATAAAAATACATAATTATGGCCCATGTAACAATATAGTAGAACGCCCCGACCTGGGCCCCATAAGAATACAATACAGTAGAATAGCTGTATTCTAGAAATTATAGTAATATAGTACATTATTTCTGATATTACCCCCATGTCAATACAGTAGATTACAGACATTATATCGCCCCATAACAGTATAGTAGAACAGCTCTGATCTGGCCCCCATAACAATACAGTAGAACTGCTCATATAATGGACCCCATAACAGAACAGTAGAACTGCGCAGATCTGGCCCCCATAACAATACAGTAGAACTGCTCTGAAATGGCCCCCATTATAATACAGTAAAACAACTGTGATCTGCCTCCAATAACAATACAGTAGAACTGCTCTGATATGGCCCCCATAACAATACTGTAGAACTGCTCATATAATGGCCCCCATAACAGAACAGTAGAACTGCGCTGATCTGGCCTCCATAACATTACAGTAGAACGGCTTTGATATGGTCCCCCTAAACAGTAGAACTGCTCTGATCTGGCCACCATAACAATACAGTAGACCTGCTCTGATCTGGCCCCTCTAACAATACATCAGAACTGCTCTGATATGGCCCCTATAACAGTACAGTTGAACTGCCCATATTTGGCCCAAATAACAACGCAGTAAACTGCTCTAATCTGGCCACTTAAACAATACAATTAAACTGCTCTGATAAGGCCCCCATAACATAACAATTAAACTGCTCTGATCTGGCCCCCATAACAATATAAAGAAATCACACACACTGACTGACCTATTTGTTTTATGTGTGTGTGTATGTGTGTGTGTGTCTAGTTATTGTGAGAACGGTTCTATGAAGTGCAGCTCCAATGAGATGAGTGAAACCATGCTGTCTGATATGTTCTACGAGGATGAACAACCCTTCTCCAGAGGTAGTGTGTGTGTGTGTGTGTGTGTACGCCTGCGTGCCTCTGTTTCTGTGTGTTTAAAACATTGGAAACTACTTAACCACCTGGGAAGTCCTGCACATTAAATCATATCATACCTAAAACTATTTTCTTATTTGGCAAGATAAGATGGAAATTCAAATACATGTTGATAAATTAATATATTTTTTACTAATAAATGAGTGTATAATATATACACTCATTTATTAGTATAATATATATCCATTCATCAACATGTATTTGAATTTCCATATGTGTGTGTATATACACTGAACAAAATTATAAACGCAACACTTTTGTTTTTGCCCCCATTTATCATGAGTTGAAGGATCTAAGACTTTGTCTATGTACACAAAAACATTCTCAAATACTTTTCACAAATCTGTCTAAATCTGTGTTAGTGAGCACTTCTCCTTTGCCGAGATAATCCACCCACCTCACAGGTGTGGCATATCAAGATGCTGATTAGACGGCATGATAATTGCACAGGTGTGCCTAATGCTGGCAACAATAAAAGGCCACTCTAAAATATGCAAAAAGTTAATGCTGGTACAACAATAAAAGGCCACTCTAAAATATGCAAAAAGTTAATGCTGGTACTGATAGAAAGGTGTCAGAACACACAATTCATTGAGTATGGGGCTGCGTAGCTGCAGACCAGTAAGGGTGCCCATGCTGACCCCTGTCCACTGCCGAAAGCACCTACAGTGGGCACGTGAGCATCAGAACTGGACCACGGAGCAATGGAAGAAGGTGTCCTGGTCTGATGTCCACATTTTCTTTTACATCATGTGGATGTGCAGGTGCGTGTGCATGGCTTACCTGAACACATAGCACCAGGATGCATTATGGGAAGAAGGCAAGCCAACAGAGGCAGTGTGATACTTTTGGCAGTATTCTGCTGGGAAACCTTGGGTCCTGCCATTCATGTGGATGTTACTTTGACACGTACCACCTACAGTACCTAAGCATTGTTGAAGACCATGTGCACCCTTTAATGGCAATGGGTTTCCCTGATGGCATTGGCCTGTTTCAGTAGGATAATGCACCCTGCCACAAAGCAAAAATAGTTCCGGAATGGTTTGAGAAAGAAAACAAGTTCAAGGTGTTGACTTGGCCTCCAAATTCCCCAGATCTCAATCCAATCAAGCATCTGTGGGATGTGCTGAACAAAGAAGTCAGATCCATGGAGGCCCCACCTCGCAACTTACAGGACTTGAAGGATCTGTTGCTAACATCTTGGTGTCAGATACCACAGCACACCTTCAGAGGTCTAGTGGAGTCCATGCCTATACGGGTCAGGGCTGTTTTGGCGGCAAAAGGGGGACCCACACAATATTAGGCACATTGATGGCTACCACAGGACTCCTTCAGGGTTCTTGGCGAGTTTGCGCTGTTTCGGCGGCAGGATTGACAGCATGTTGGGCAGGTGGTCTTTTTGGCTCATCAGTGTGTATTCATTATCAGAGGACAGCTTTAATTGGATGCACATGTTCCCCATCAAAAAAGTGAAAATCTAAATCTAAATTATCAAATGTTACACTTGTGTGTAGGCTATTTTTTATTTTAAAGGTAGATGACTAGAGTTAGCTCCAGCTGTTTTATGGTAGTATTCACTTTTTTCACAAAGTTTTTTAAAGAAAATGTAATTTTTCCTTGTGATCTATGTGTGTGTTTGTGTGTAGAGCGCCGTTCAGCCCCCTGTGCTCCACCTCTGAGACATGTGGGGTGTGAGGGGGGGGGGCAGGGTCTAGAGTGTTCTAGAACCTGTCAGAACCTCGACCTCCCCTGTCTCAGTCTGGCCTGTAGACCAGGCTGTCTCTGTCCCAATGGAACGGTACGTACCCTGACATTAACCCCTAGACACTGACCCTGACATTAACCCCTAGACACTGACCCTGACCTTAACCCCTAGACACTGAACCTGACCTTAACACCTATAACACTAAACCTGACCTTAACACCTAGACACTGACCCTGACCTTAACCCCTAGACACTGAACCTGACCTTAACACCTAGACACTGAACCTGACCTTAACACCTATAACACTAAACCTGACCTTAACACCTAAACACTAAACCTGACCTTAACCCCTAAACACTGAACCTGACCTTAACACCTAGACACTGAACCTGACCCTAACCCTAACCTTAACCTGACCTTAACACCTAAACACTAAACCTGACCTTAACCCCTAAACACTGAACCTGACCTTAACACCTAGACACTGAACCTGACCCTAACCCTAACCTTAACCTGACCTTAACACCTATAACACTAAACCTGACCTTAACACCTATAACACTAAACCTGACCTTAACACCTAAACATTGAACCTGACCTTAACACCTAGACACTGAACCTGACCTTAACCCCTAAACACTGAACCTGACCTTAACACCTAGACACTGAACCTGACCTTAACCCCTAAACACTGAACCTGACCTTAACCCCTAAATACTGAACCTGACCTTAATACCTAGACACTGAACCTGACCTTAACCCCTAAACACTGAACCTGACCTTAACCCCTAAACACTGAACATGACCTTAACACCTATAACACTAAACCTGACCTTAACACCTAAACATTAAACCTGACCTTAACACCTAAACACTGAACCTGACTTGAACACCTATAACACTAAACCTGACCTTAAACCCTAAACACTGAACCTGACCTTAACACCTAGACACTGAACCTGACCTTAACACCTAGACACTGAACCTGACCTTAACCCCTAAACACTGAACCTGACCTTAACCCCTAAACACTGAACCTGACCTTAACACCTAGACACTGAACCTGACCTTAACCCCTAAACACTGAACCTGACCTTAACACCTATAACACTGAACCTGACTTTAACACCTATAACACTAAACCTGACCTTAACCCCTAAACACTGAACCTGACCTTAACACCTAGACACTGAACCTGACCTTAACCCCTAGACACTGAACCTGACTTTAACCCCTAGACACTGAACCTGACTTTAACCCCTAAACACTGAACCTGACCTTAATACCTAGACACTGAACCTGACCTTAATACCTAGACACTGAACCTGACCTTAATACCTAGACACTAAACCTGACCTTAATACCTAGACACTAAAACTGACCTTAACACCTAGACACTAAAACTGACCTTAACACCTAGACACTGAACCTGACCTTAACACCTAGACACTAAACCTGACCTTAACACCTAGAAACTGACCCTGACTTAACACCTAGAAACTGACCCTAACCCTGTCCCCTAGACACTGACCCTGACCCATAACCCTGACCCATAACCCTGACGCTAAGCCCCTGACCCATAACCCTGACGCTAAGCCCCTGACCCAGCTGCCTCTGTCCCAACAGAACAATATGTACCCTGACCCCTAACCCTGACCCCTAACCCTGACCCCTGACCCCTAACCCAGCTTTATCTGTCCCAACAGCAAAGTACATACCATGACCTTTTCATCAACTTTGACCGTAACAGTAAAATTGTTTCTGGTCCATGGTAGTTAATTGATTGATTAGTCAATGTCACTGATTGACTAGAGACCAGTAACCTGATCTGAATCAGTCTGTAGTTAGAGGGAACTAATTATTGTTTGTTTTGTTGATTGATAGGTTGATTAACTGATTGGTAAATTGATTCAGGTTCGTCATCGCAGAGAGTGCATTGTTCCAGAGCAGTGTCCTTGTTATCATAACAAGAGAGCATACGCCCCAGGACAAAGAATTACTGTGGACTGTAACACCTGGTACGTACCTGGTTTAGAGTGTATTTAAACAACTGGCACAAACCTGGTTTAGAGTCATACTGTAACTCCTGGTTTAGACGGTATGGTAAGACTTGGTGAAGACTGTAATATGTAACAACTGCTTTAGACACTACTGTAACTCCTGGTTTAGACGGTATGGTAAGACTTGGTGTAGACTGTAATATGTAACAACTGCTTTAGACACTACTGTAACTCCTGGTTTAGACGGTATGGTAAGACTTGGTGTAGACTGTAATATGTGACAACTGCTTTAGACACTACTGTAACTCCTGGTTTAGACTGTATTGTAAGACTTGGTGTAGACTGTAATATGTGACAACTGCTTTAGACACTACTGTAACTCCTGGTTTAGACTGTATTGTAAGACTTGGTGAGGGGTATACTACGAAGCGAAGTAACTGGCTTATCGATGTAACTTCTGGAGTAACTTGGTGATGTCAAACTTTCCCATTAACCCGTACTACGAAAGATGACTACGTTTTACCCAAATTATGCTGTCTTGACGATTTACGCTCCATCTCTAAACTGAGCAGAGAATCTTAACGGTTAACTAGATGTTACTCAACATAAGCTCCGCCCACAAATATTCCGGCACATTTGGAGGACCCAATCAACATTGTCGCATGAATTGTGAGAGGCTCACTCGGCAGGCTGACACTAGTGAAACCAATGATACTCTCTAATAAAGATATCTATCCAGACATCTCCAATGCCAGTCGCTGTTGAAGTGTCGTGCTTTGTGATATTTTGCCCGTGGACATTTAATGCGTTCCATCGGTGATGCTGAACATTTGAGCAAGAATACTGTAGACCACAGGTGTCGAACCGGTTCCACAAAGGGCCGAGTGTCTGCAGGTTTTTGGTTTTTCCTATAAATTGGTTCCTAGTTCATACCTACACAACCAGGTGAGGGTAGAAACTAACCAATCAGTGACCTAATTAACCAATCATGTACAAGGAGAGAGCAAAAACCTGCAGACACTCGGCCCTCCGTGGAACCGGTTTGACACCTCTGCTGTAGACTATGCCATGCAGTTCGCAAGGTGGTAGCTCTCACTAAACTGCTTGATTCATTTGTTGATTTCCCTGGCCATTTAAACGTTCTTAAGATCAAGTATGCTTTTCATGTGATCGCAAATAGTTTACCCCTTTGGTTTAGACTGTATTGTAAAACCTGTTATTGCTGATTTTTTTTTCTTGTTCAGTGTGTGTGAGAACAGACACTGGCATTGTACAAAGCAGGTGTGTGATGGAGTGTGTCGTACAGTGGGAGAGGGACATTACATCACCTTCGATGGTCTCCAGTACTCCTTTCCTGGACTGTGTCAGTACGTCCTGGTGCAGGTCAGTGTACCTGAGAGTTACTGTGTGTTACTGAGTGATTTATCGTGTGTGTTACTGTGTGTTACTGAGTGGTTTATCGTGTGTGTTACTGTGTGTTACTGAGTGGTTTATCGTGTGTGTTACTGAGTGGTTTATCGTGTGTGTTACTGTGTGTTACTGAGTGGTTTATCGTGTGTGTTACTGTGTGTTACTGAGTGGTTTATCGTGTGTGTTACTGAGTGGTTTATCGTGTGTGTTACTGTGTGTTACTGAGTGGTTTATCGTGTGTGTTACTGAGTGATTTATCGTGTGTGTTACTGTGTGTTACTGAGTGGTTTATCGTGTGTGTTACTGTGTGTTACTGAGTGGTTTATCGTGTGTGTTACTGAGTGGTTTATCGTGTGTGTTACTGTGTGTTACTGAGTGGTTTATCGTGTGTGTTACTGTGTGTTACTGAGTGGTTTATCGTGTGTGTTACTGAGTGGTTTATCGTGTGTGTTACTGTGTGTTATTGAGTGGTTTATACTGTGTGTTACTGTGTTATTACGTGGTTTATTGTTTGTGTTACTGTGTTTAACTGCATGGTTTATTGTTTGTGTTATTGCATGGTTTATTTTGTGTTACTGTGTTTTACTGCACTGTAAACATGAATAAGTAAGCAGAACCCAAAACAAGTAAGGCAATCAGTTGCCTTAACATTATAATTTCATAACATTGAACTTCAGCAGTTTGAAGAGCATACAGGTTTAAGACTAGTGAAACTTCTCTCACCATTTCATACTCTTTCAATTATTGAGGAGCCATACACAACCATTTTGAGATGATAAAACTCAGTTTTAATTCCCAATCTAATTAAGTAAAATGTAGTCTAAGTAATCTGATAATCTAGGTTAGTGTAACATGCTCACTGAGCCACACCTCAATATAATTTCCCAGTATGCATTGCCCTTTCAAGTGAATAGCAGAGTTATTACAGTACCCATGACTGTATTTGTAAATTCCAGATTCATGGTTATTGAACTTACAATTCCGTGTCCTTCATGTGAGTTCCTAGACAAATCTTCAAAATGTTTAACTCTTAATACAGCATGTATCCCATAAGGCCTCATTCTGAAGTCTTGCTTTGAATAGTACTGTGGCTAGACTGAGACAAAGTTCCCGGTTTTAACAAAAATAAATCATAGCATCTACTGGGATTCTAGGAAGAACTTTAACAGAATTGTACAACCTTGACTTCAATAAACTGGTCTGCTAAAGGATTGGTAACTCCTACTACAATCCATCTTTGATTGAAACAGCAAAATTGAATTTTTAAGTGGAATAATCCTTTCAGTAGCGGGAGCATAAAAAGAACAAAATGCTTGGATTACTTAAACAAATAATGTGTTCGATCTTTTTGTTGCTAAGATTAACTGATAAATGCACTGTGTAAATGTCACAATCTGCTGCTGTCTTTGTAACTGATTTGGTAATGCAAGTTATTGTGCTATCAGGGGAATAACCTCTGTGTAAATGAAATAATCTGCTGTACTATCTGCTTCGGTCTTTGTAAGAAATTGATGCAGGGTATATGTCACGAAAAGAATGACGAGTTCAACCTACTCCTACTTCATAAACTATTATCCCACTTGTAACATACACTATACTTAATACTTGTATATTTTCGGCCCTCCATTTACCTTAATTGCACATTTAGTAATGCAATTTGTACTGCATTTGCCTTCATTGCACATATATACATTCCACTTGTAATATGGATGCACTTAATACTTAAAACATTTTCTGCTCTCTTCTAGTTGCACTTCTGGTTAGATGTGAACTGCATTTCTTGTACTTGTAGTTTTCAATGACATTAAAGTTGAATCTAATCTAATAACATCAACCCGCAGTAGAGCATGCTGACAATAACAATGATTTCATAACATCAACCCAGTAGAGCATGCTGACAATAACAATGATTTCATAACATCAACCCAGTAGAGCATGCTGACAATAACAATGATTTCATAACATCAACCCAGTAGAGCATGCTGACAATAACAATGATTTCATAACATCAACCCAGTAGAGCAGGCTGACAATAACAATGATTTCATAACATCAACCCAGTAGAGCAGGCTGACAATAACAATGATTTCATAACATCAACCCAGTAGAGCAGGCTGAAAGTATTCTAAACGAGTGAGCATCACAATCCTTTTGGTCTCTACTTTTCTGTTAAATTTACCACACATATTCTCTTTACAGTGTGTGTTTTAGGGTTTTATTCTCTCTCCCCAGGACCAGTGTGGAGGGGAGGAGGGATCATTCAGGGTGCTGGTAGAGAATGAAGCCTGTGGGGTCGTAGGTCATCGCTGTGCAAAAGCTGTTACAGTCTTCTACAAGGGTGGAATAATCACTATGGAGCATGGACAGGTCTCTCTCAGACATACACATGCACGCACACGCACACGCACGCACACACACACACACACACAAGACACCCTTACTCTCCCTCTATCTCCAGGTGAGGATGAGGAAGCCAGTGATGAAGGGTTCGGAAGTAGAGATTGTTCGTTCTGGTCAGTTCTTCATCCTGCTGCTGGGAAAACACATCTCCATCAGCTGGGACCTGGGAACCCGTCTACTAGTACACATCTCCTCATATTACAGGGTAATACTATTAGTACTACTTCTACAAACCTGGAAACCAGCCTACTATTACACAGCTCATATTACAGGGTAATACTATTAGTACTACATCTACAAACCTGGAAACCCAACTACTATTACACAGCTCATATTACAAGGTAATACTATTAGTACTACTTATACACACCTGGAAACCTGGCTACTATTACACAGCTCATATTACAAGGTAATACTATTAGTACTACTTCTACAAACCTGGAAACCCGTCTACTTTTACACAGCTCATATTACAGGGTAATACTATTAGTACTACTTTTACAAACCTGGAAACCTGTCTATTAGTACAAACCTCCACATATTACAGGGTAATATTATTAATACTATTTCTACAAACCTGGAAACCAGCCTACTATTACTCAGCTCATATTACAGGGTAATACTATTAGTACTACGTCTACAAACCTGGAAACCCAACTACTATTACACAGCTCATATTACAAGGTAATACTATTAGTAATACTTATACAAACCTGGAAACCTGGCTACTATTACACAGCTCATATTACAAGGTAATACTATTAGTACTACTTCTACAAACCTGGAAACCCGTCTACTTTTACACAGCTCATATTACAGGGTAATACTATTAGTACTACTTCTAAAAACCTGGAAACCTGTCTATTAGTACAAACCTCCACATATTACAGGGTAATATTATTAATACTATTTCTACAAACCTGGAAACCAGCCTACTATTACTCAGCTCATATTACAGGGTAATACTATTAGTACTACGTCTACAAACCTGGAAACCCAACTACTATTACACAGCTCATATTACAAGGTAATACTATTAGTAATACTTATACAAACCTGGAAACCTGGCTACTATTACACAGCTCATATTACAAGGTAATACTATTAGTACAACTTCTACAAACCTGGAAACCCGTCTACTTTTACACAGCTCATATTACAGGGTAATACTATTAGTACTACTTCTACAAACCTGGAAACCTGTCTATTAGTACAAACCTCCACATATACAGGGTAATACTATTAGTACTACTTCTACAAACCTGGAAACCAGCCTACTATTACACAGCTCATATTACAGGGTAATACTATTAGTACTACGTCTACAAACCTGGAAACCCAACTACTATTACACAGCTCATATTACAAGGTAATACTATTAGTACTACTTCTACAAATCTGGAAACCCGTCTACTTTTACACAGCTCATATTATAGGGTAATACTATTAGTACTACTTTTACTAACCTGGAAACCTGTCTACTTTTACACAGCTTATACTATGGGGTAATACTATTAGTACTACTTTTACAAACCTGGAAACCCGTCTATTAGTACAAACCTCCACATATTACAGAGTAATACTATTAGTAACAAAGTCTACAAACCTGGAAACCCAACTACTATTACACAGCTCATATTACAAGGTAATACTATTAGTATTACTTCTACAAACCTGGAAACCTGTCTACTATTACACTGCTCATATTACAATGTAATACTATTAGTACTACTTATACAAACCTAGAAACCTGTCTACTATTACACAGCTCATACTATGGGGTAATACTATTAGTACTACGTTTACAAACCTGGAAACCTGTCTACTATTACACAGCTCATATTACAAGGTAATACTATTAGTACTACTTCTACAAACCTGGAAACCTGGCTACTATTACACAGCTCATATTACAGGGTACTGCTATTAGTACTACTTTTACTAACCTTGGAACACTGTTGCTCACAATACACAATACAATAACTACTATCACTACTACTGCAATATTACTGCTACTATACCCAGGGTTGTGGATTGGATGTGAAGGGTTTTTAAATCCCTTTAATGTAAATATGTAAATGCAGTACTACTACTACAGCAGCAGCTACTACTACAGCTGCTACTACTCTAAATCTACTACTGCAGCTATTACAACTATACTACTACAACTATGGCAGCAATTACTACTATACCACTACTAGTGGCTATTACTATACAACTACTACAGCTGCTACTACATGTTGCTACTGCTGCTACTACTGTGACTACTACAGCTACTCCATTTACAGTTATAACTATTACTATTATTGCTACTACTACTATTATTATTACTACTACTACTATTACTACTACAGTTATAACTACTACTATTGATGCTACTACTATCATTATTATTATTATTACTACTACTACTACTACAGCTACTGATGCAGTTATAACTACTACTATTGCTCCTACTACTACTACTACTATACTATTACTACTACTTCTTCTACAATAATCCTATTACTACTACAACGGCTACTACTTCTACTACACTAATCCTATTACTACTACAACTTGTATTACTACTACTTTTACTACAAAATATATTATTTCAACCACTACAACACTACCATACTGCTCAACAACTGTATTGTATTTGTCTCATTGTATGTGTGTTTGTGTTTAGGAGCGTGTGTGTGGTCTTTGTGGTAATTATGATGGCAACTTGAACAATGACCTTCTGAGTAGCAACAATCAACTTGAGGTTGATTCTGCCCACTTTGGAAACTCCTGGAAGGTCAAACCCAGCTGCGCCGATGCAACACAGGTGAACACCCCCATGCACACGAAACACGCACACTGAAACACGCACACTGAAACACGAAAATAGTATAAAGGCAACGTACAGTGGGGAGAACAAGTATTTGATACACTGCCGATTTTGCAGGTTTTCCCACTTACAAAGCATGTGGAAGTCTGTAATTTTTTATCATAGGTACTCTTCAACTGTGAGTGACGGAATCTAAAACAACAATACAGAAATTCACATTGTATGATTTTTAAGTAATTAATTTGCATTTTATTGCATGACATAAGTATTTGATACATCAGGAAAGCAAAACTTAATATTTGGTACAAAAACCTTTGTTTGCAGTTACAGAGAGAATACGTTTCCTGTAGTTTTTGACCAGGTTTGCACACACTGCAGCAGGGACTTTGGCCCACTACTCCATACAGACCTTCTCCAGATCCTTCAGGTTTCATGGCTGTCGCTGGGCAATACAGACTTTCAGCTCCCTCCAAAGATTTTCTATTGTGTTCAGGTCTGGAGACTGGCTAGGCCACTCCAGGACCTTGAGATGCTTCTTACGGAGCCACTCCTTAGTTGCCCTGGCTGTGTGTTTCGGGTCACTGTCATGCTGGAAGACCCAGCCACGACCCATCTTCAAAGCTCTTACTGAGGGAAGGAGGTTGTTGGCCAAGATCTCGTGATACATGGCCCCATCCATCCTCCCCTCAATACGGTGCAGTCGTCCTGTCCCCTTTGCAGAAAAGCATCCCCAAAGAATGATGTTTCCACCTCCATGCTTCACGGTTGGGATGGTGTTCTTGGGGTTGTACTCATCCTTCTTCTTCCTCCAAACATGGCGAGTGGAGTTTAGACCAAAAGGCTCTATTTATGTCTCATCAGACCACATGACCTTCTCCCATTCCTCCTCTGGGTCATTTAGATGGTCATTGGCATACTTCAGACGGGCCTGGACATTCGCTGGCTTGAGCAGGGGGACCTTGCGCGCGCTGCAGGATTTTAATCCATGACGGCATAGTGTGTTACTAATGGTTTTCTTTGAGACTGTGGTTCCAGCTCTCTTAAGGTCATTGACCAGGTCCTGTCGTGTAGTTCTGGGCTGATCCCTCACCTTCCTCATGATCATTGATACCCCACAAGGTGAGATCTTGCACGGAGCCCCAGATTGAGGGAGATTGACCCTCATCTTGAACTTCTTCCATTTTCTAATAATTGCTCCAAAAGTTGTCGCCTTCTCACCAAGCTGCTTGCAGGTTGTTTTTTTTATTCCATCTCTCACAGTTGAAGTGTACTATGATAAAAACTACCAACCTGTACATACTTTGTAAATAGGAAAACCTGCAAAATCTGTGGTCTCCCCACTGTATCAAATGTTGAAACTGAGAAATGTTTTTGTTTTGGGAAAAATATATCCAAATACGTCCACATTTGATGCCAGCAACACGTTTCAGGACAGGGGCATGTTTACCACTCTGTTGCATCACCTCTTCTTTGTCAGGGAACACAGCATTTGGGAACTGTGTTCCCTGACAAAGACATCATCAGGACTGCTGCATATTTTTCTCCAAAACCTGTATGTATTTTTCATCATTGATGGTGCCTTCACAGATGTGCAGTTCACCTACGCCATGTGTACCCCATACCATCACGAATGCTGGCTTTTAAGCTGTGTGCTGATAAGAAGCTGGATGGTCCCTCTCCTCTTTAGTCTGGAGGATTATGTCCATAATTCCTAAAAATAATTTCACATTTTGATTTGTCAGACCATAGGACTGTTTTCCACTTCACGTTAGTCCATCTTAAATGAGCTTTGGCCCAGATAAAGCGGCGAAATGTCTGGATCTTGTTTATATATGGTTTCTTCTGTGCATGGTAGAGTTTTAACTTGGATCTGTGGATGCAGTGATGTACTGTGTTCACATACAATGGTTTTCAGAAGTGTTCCTGATCCCATGCAGTGATGTCCACTACAGAATCGTGTCTGTTTTTAATGCTGAGTGCCTGAAGATCATGGCCATCCAACATTGGTTTTCCTCCTTGTCCCTTGCATACAGAGATTTCTCTAAATTCTCAGAATCGTTAAATTATATCATGTACCATAGATGATGAGATGCCCAAACTCTTTGCAATTTTACATTGAGAAATGTTATTCTTCAATTGTCCCCATCTTTAATTCTAAAAGACTCATCCTCTCTCTTTTTATACCAACTACATACATGTATTGATACTATACTACACATATATTACAACAGTTATACAAACAAAAATATCCTAATATACCACTACCTTTATGACTATATCAGTTATAGATTCTCACTCAGATTCTTTAATACAAACTGAACATATATTACTACTTGAAATAATTCAACTACTACTAATAACTATAGTAATACTGTGTCATTGGGTTTTCTGTGGGTAGCCTTCTCCTCCCTGCAGTAATAACATAGTGAAGTTGGTGATGGTGGAACAGTCTTGTCGTGTTTTAAGCGGCACTCTCTTCAGAGACTGTAACAGTCTGGTGAGTCACACACTTCATAACACAATACAACACTATAACACCACACTACACAACCCGTAGAATGTGTAACAATCACTATACTACATTCAATAACACAGAGATTATATACATGTATAACTTCATTTAAGGGGACAATAGAAAAGAATGATACAATTTTCAACTTGCAATCTAGCAACCTTTTGATTACTGATCAGATGCTTTGCCCATTGTATTACCCTGCTAGACCCACAATACACCCTGCCACTCATACAATACCCTGCCACACCCACAATACACCCTGCCACTCATACAATACCCTAACAGGCCCACAATACACTGTACCACACCCACAACACCCCCTGCCACACCCACAATACCCTGCCAGACCCACAATACACACTGCCACTCATACAATACCCTAACAGGCCCACAATACACTGTACCACACCCACAACACCCCCTGCCACACCCACAATACCCTGCCACACCCACAATCCCATGTGCCTGTATTTTTGCCTGTCTGCCTGTTAACCAAACATGTGTGTAGGTGGACCCAGAGCCCTATGTGGAGATGTGTGTTGAGGCGGCCTGCTCCTGTCCAACTGTAGGAGACTGTGTGTGCTTCTGTGATGTCATCGCTGCTTATGCACAGGCCTGTTCAGAGAGAGGCATGGCTGTCAGCTGGAGGACCAATGACCTGTGCCGTAAGTATAGGATAATACAGGGTTTTTGTGCCAGGGGACTCAGAGTATAGGTACTGACCCAGGGGATACTGACCCAGGGGATAGGTACTGACCCAGGGGATACTGACCCAGGGGATACTGATCC
>NC_047587.1:0-192500 GCF_011004845.1 Esox lucius | reverse complement strand
TGTGTGTGTGTATGTTGGTGATTATGGGTTTGTGTGTGTTTATGGGTTTGTATGTGTGTGTTTATGTGTGTGTGTGTGTGTGTGTGTGTGTGTGTGTGTGTGTATGTTGGTGATTATGGGTTTGTGTGTGTTTGTGGGTTTGTATGTGTGTGTTTATGTGTGTGTGTGTGTGTGTGTTAGCTCTGAGCTGTGAGGACCTGAACATTGCAGCAGAGGTATTAGGGGGAGAGCCATGCCAGTGGAGATACAACACCTGCAGCTCCGCCTGTCCAATCACCTGTCAGCACCCAGAGCCCCTCCCCTGTCCATTTACCTGTCTTGAGGGCTGTCATGCTACCTGCCCCCCAGGTAACAAACAGAGACTCAGATTTACACATACACACACACACACACACACAAACACAGACAAACAGAGACAGAGCAGGTAGACAGACATTGAGACAGACATACAGACACATAAAGAGACAGATGTACAGACAGACACAGAGACTCAGATTTACACATACACACACACACACACACACACACACAGACAAACAGAGACAGAGCAGGTAGACAGACATACAGACACATAAAGAGACAGATGTACAAACAGACACAGAGACAGCCACGGCAGGCAGACAGACATGGAGAGAGACAAACAGACACAAACCAAAACAGACAGACAGATAGACACAGGGACAGACAGGGCAGGCAGACAGACATGGAGAGAGACAAACAGACACAAACCAAAACAGACAGACAGATAGACACAGAGACAGACAGGGCAGGCAGACAGACAAGGAGAGAGACAAACAGACACAAACCAAAACAGACAGACAGATAGACACCGAGACAGACAGGGCAGGCAGACAGAGATGGAGAAAGACTCAGAGACAGACAGGGCAGGCAGACAGACACAGTGACAGACAGACAAGGCAGGCTGACAGACAAGGCAGGCAGACAGACATGGAGACAGACTCAGAGACAGACAGGGCAGGCAGACAGACATGGAGACAGACTCAGAGACAGAAAGGGCAGGGCTGACAACAGTAACCCCTCCCTCTTTGACATTCAGGTCAGCTACTGGATGAGGTGTCCATGCGATGTGTTGAGCCCACCCAATGTCATGTGTGTTACCATGACGGCGAGAGGATCTCTCATGGCAACAAGGTTATCCTGAACCATGATGACCCCAAGCACTGTCAGATATGGTAACCCAGTCTCTAACACACCACACAAATTGGACACACTGTGTGTGTGTTTCTGGACACACACACACCAGAAACACACACAGTACACACATTCAGAAATCATCTGTCTGTTATTTTCTGAAACTGATGCTGTGTCTGTGTTTATGTTCCAGCCACTGTGAGAACAACACTCTGAGTTGTAAAGTTTGTCCCGTCCTGGAGATCACTGTCTCTACAACTCTCCCTGCTGATCTGACGACGCCCACTGCCCTGCCTTTCTCCACGTTGATGCCAGAACATTCATGTGACCGAGCTATGGATCTGGCCTTCCTATTGGATGGTTCAGCAGCACTCAGCGAGGAAGATTTCCTGTCTGTCAAAGAGTTCATCCTATCAGTGGTGGATAGGTTCAGAATGGGCTCTGCTCATACCAGAGCTACAGTTCTGCTGTACCACTCTGGAGTCAAGACATACGATTTACAGGTATACACATATAACTATCATTAAAGGTGATGATAAATAACTTTTTCTTCATTGAAAAAAAAAAAGATTTGTGGAATCCACCAGAAATAGTGGCAATACTGTAAAACTGTAAACAGTTTTAGTTGAGGCTTACTATAACGCAGCTACTGAATGTTGTAGACAGCTATGTGTTTGTCTATCCTGACCCAAAAAACATGCACGGATGCATATTTAGAAAATCTACCAGAAGCAGTTGCAATATAACCGTAAATAATTTTATTTTAGGCTTACCATAATGTAGATACTGAAGGTTATAGCCAGTGAAGTTTCTGTCCATCCAAATGCATACTGTTTTGATTGTGGAGATTCGATGGCGGGACCTAGAGCTTGCAGGTCTTCTCTAACCACCACGCTATTTAACAAGGTCAGTCAGTCATTCACTCAGTCATTCACTCACTCAGTAAGAGACATTCACTCTTCTTGGCCGGCTCCACTTACACGTCCAGCAAAAAGTTGTAAAGGAAGGTTTTTTACCCTTTTATTCCTCACTCAAAACCTTCCTTTTTGACTTTGTTGGAAAGGAAAGAAAAAGATGCAGTGTTCTCTTACATTTTTCCGGTTCTGTGTGTATGGCTATTTTTTCCGGAGCTGTGTGTATGGCTAGAAGTAATACTGATGTTAGTGCTGTTAATGGAGGCTCAAAGAAATGGAGGCTAAAAACATTTAAAAATACAGTTTTTCAGTTTTGTTTAAATATATTTCTATAGATTTTTGGTATGGGGCAGATGTCTAATGTCAATGTCAAAATGCAACTGTAAGATACCTTTCAGATGGTGTAATAATGATCAGATGTCAACATGAAACTCCGACATTGTACACACGGCAAACACCTATATATATATGTATTTATATGCTCTTCTTTATAGCAGTTAGGTTTAAGTGCCTTGCTCAAGGCCATTAGAGATTTTTGGTTACTAGTCCTACACTGTAACCACTTGGCAAAAATGTAACCTATTTCCTGTAATCTTCAGGTTCAGAAGTGGTTGTTCAAGAAGACCGTGCGTGAGCTCCACTACAGTGGTGGAGACGTGGCATTCCTGGACGAAGCTGTGAAGTATCTGGCCATCCACATCTATGACAAGAACAAGAGAGAACATGCTGGCCGCGTTGCCATCATTCTCACAGCCAACATCAACCCCCGACCACTCCGTCGCACCGTTAAGCTGCTCCGAACGAAGGACATCACCACCTTGACACTGGCGCTGGGGCCGGAGGCTAGCTGGTCACAAGTTAATGAAATCACCAAGGCCAGGCCTGACAACAGGGCATACCAACTGAACAGTGTGGCAGAGCTGCCCATTAACTTCCTGGAGGTCACAGACTATCTCTGTACCCTAGGGTTGGAGCCAGAGACCCCCAAACCACATCCTACTAAGCCCAGCTCAGCTAAACTTAACCTGGTTACCACCACCACCAAACAACCCCAACTATTGGAGCCCAACCCCACCCAGCAGATCAGCTTGACATCCTCCACCTCCCATCATGACCTCTCCATCTCCACCCAGCCTGCTAACCTGGCCCTCACAACCACCACCTCCCCCGCTCCTTCTAAAGAAATTACATTTATCCTGGAAGGTTCAGATTCAGTCGGAGAAGTGGGATTTAATAAATCTCTGCACTTCCTGGAGGAAGTGATCTCACAGCTTGCAGAGGAAGACGAGCAATCAGTGAGGGTCACAGTCATACAGTACTCAGTAACAATCACCGTGGAGATAACGCGCTGGGAAATACAATGGCACAGAACCCAGTTGCTACAAAGACTGCGAGAGATCCGCTGGAGGGGCGGAGCCAAGACCAACACGGGTGCAGCGATTAGCCAGACTTTCCAGGAAATTATTACTGACAGGACCTCATCCACCACCCCCCCACTGGTCTTCCTGGTGACAGAGAACCCCCCCACCGATGTGATCACACGCCCACTTTCTCACACACACTCAAATGTGTTTCCTATTGGGGTGGGAAGAAAGGTTACAGAGGTAGACCTGCTGCCCCTCAGTTCCCCACAGCGCCCTCTCATGGTGGAGGACTATGATAGCCTAACCTCTCTGGTCCACAGAGTTGTTAACATCACCAGAACCACCCTTTATCCTCGCTCTCCAACCCTGCCTCCCCTCAAGCCTTCACTGGCCCCCCGACCCACCCTGCCTCCATCAGGTAACACACACAGACACACACTGGTCTTGCAGTGATTTATGATAATGTATAATGTTAACTCTGCACTACATTACACTTTTAAACTGACTGTTACTTCTACACTTGTGACCCTGTATAGGCACTGGCTGGGCCTTGGTAGGCCTGGTATATCCCCTTGGTAGGCCTGGTATATCCCCTTAGTAGGCCTGGTATATCCCCTTAGTAGGCCTGGTATATCCCCTTGGTAGGCCTGGTATATCCCCTTGGTAGGCCTGGTATATCCCCTTGGTAGGCCTGGTATATCCCCTTGGTAGGCCTGGTATATCCCCTTGGTAGGCCTGGTATATCCCCTTAGTAGGTCTGGTATATCCCCTTAGTAGGTCTGGTATATCCCCTTGGTAGGCCTGGTATATCCCCTTAGTAGGTCTGGTATATCTCTGGTACATCCCCTTGGTAGGCCTGGTAAATCCCCTTGATAGGCCTGGTATATCCCCTTAGTAGGTCTGGTATATCCCCTTAGTAGGCCTGGTATATCCCCTTGGTAGGCCTGGTATATCCCCTTAGTAGGTCTGGTATATCCCTGGTATATCGCTTTGATAGGCTTGGTATATCCCCTTGGTAGGTCTGGTATAACCCTGGTACATCCCCTTGGTAGGCCTGGTATATCCCTTTGGTAGGCCTGGTAAATCCCCTTGATAGGCCTGGTATATCCCCTTAGTAGGTCTGGTATATCCCCTTAGTAGGTCTGGTATATCCCCTTAGTAGGTCTGGTATATCCCCTTGGTAGGCCTGGTATATCCCCTTAGTAGGTCTGGTATATCTCTGGTACATCCCCTTGGTAGGCCTGGTACATCCCCTTGGTAGGCCTGGTAAATCCCCTTGATAGGCCTGGTATATCCCCTTAGTAGGTCTGGTATATCCCCTTAGTAGGTCTGGTATATCCCCTTGGTAGGCCTGGTACATCCCCTTGGTAGGCCTGGTATATCCCCTTAGTAGGTCTGGTATATCCCTGGTATATCCCCTTGGTAGGCCTGGTATATCCCCTTAGTAGGTCTGGTATATCCCTGGTACATCCCCTTGGTAGGCCTGGTACATCCCCTTGGTAGGCCTGGTACATCCCCTTGGTAGGCCTGGTATATCCCCTTAGTAGGTCTGGTATATCCCTGGTATATCGCTTTGATAGGCTTGGTACATCCCCTTGGTAGGCTTGGTACATCCCCTTGGTAGGCCTGGTATATCCCTTTGGTAGGCCTGGTATATCCCCTTGAGAGCCTGACCCATCCAGATTGGGCAGCGGTTTTAACATTATTATACTGCATATAAAAAACAAATATAGATTATTTTTCTATTAGGACACATACAATATGGAATCCATGCTAAAAACCGTTTTTTTCATGCTGAACAGTTTGCAGTCTGCTGTTGTATATGTGCAAAATGTGGATTGGATCCAATATTTTGCAGTGGCAGCTCTCTCACTCGCTATCTACTCTGCTGTCACGCGGCCAAGACTTCTGTCCAAATTCTGCCCAAACGTTTCTTTTTATTTCCCTACCCTTTAGGCACAACCCAAGCTATGATATCCTATATAATTAAAAGCAGATGAGGTACATGTTGAATTCATTTTTTAAACAAAATAATTGAGGAAAATGTAGAAGTAGTTCTGTCCCTATAAAAGTCTAGGCAAGTGTAAGGTTGGAAAAGGAAACACATAAGCAAAATGTATTATTCTGCTTTTGTTCATTATTGATTTTATGCTCACAAATCAAACACAGGCCATAAGAAAAACATGCTAAAGGGTGTTCTGTAAAATTTTATATTTTTGTCATTCTCGCTGTATGTCTCAACTCCAGTTATTAAGAAAATAATAACCTCTTGAATAGGATGAACACGGAGCTTGCAGACATTTCTGCCGCCCAACTGCCAACATATTTCTCCATACGCTTCTGCTTGTGATGCTATGTGACTTCTACAAGATCGTTTAAAAGAAAAAATTGTCACTGTTTATATTTTCAAGATTTATTTTCATTGTCTTCTCAATGTTAAGGTAAAAAAAAAATATTTTGATAATTTTTCTTAACGAAATGGATGGATTTGCTAAATGTTATAAAGTCATTGAACATGTGCAATTGCAGATTTTAACTGAAAAAACTGTGCTGCTTTTTCATAATTGTTGCGCAGCTGAAATGTAGCACACCGACAAAACACAGCCCTAATCTGTGTCATCATTAACACCACCTGAAGTACAGTTTTCGCATGTTCCTCCTCAACACAGCCCTCATCTATGTCATCACTATCACCACCTGAAGTACAGTTTTCGCATGTTCCTCCTCAACACAGCCCTCATCTGTGTCATCACTATCACCACCTGAAGTACAGTTTTCGCATGTTCCTCCTCAACACAGCCCTCATCTGTGTCATCACTATCACCACCTGAAGTACAGTTTTCGCATGTTCCTCCTCAACACAGCCCTCATCTATGTCATCACTATCACCACCTGAAGTACAGTTTTCGCATGTTCCTCCTCAACACAGCCCTCATCTATGTCATCACTATCACCACCTGAAGTACAGTTTTCGCATGTCCCTCCTCAACACAGCCCTCATCTATGTCATCACTATCACCACCTGAAGTACAGTTTTCACATGTCCCTCCTCAATCTAAAAATGTATTCTCACAAATATAGGACATTGCAGACTATCTGAGAAAATAGTTTTCATCTTGGTATTAAGACTTCCCCTGGCTTTGGTTTGCGGTTTATCCACTGATGAGATCTAGGCTTGCCTGTATGTAATCCCTAAACGTAACTGTACAGAAAATGCTACAACGAGTAAAAACATCATTTTGATCTATTTGTTATTTTTAAAAGTAGCAGCCGCAGCAGGAGACAACATTGGCCGAAGACAACACTCCTCTTCCTCAAAGTGCAGTGAAAGGACCAAATTGGCTATTATTGGAAAATTACAAATTCAATCATTGAAATTATTCATTCAAATCAAATAGATTTTATAGGCCTCTCTTGAGTATTTTTTTTTATTAAAATAGGAATATGTATTGCAGTACTTTGTCTTCTACAATAAAGACCTTGGGAAAAGATGCAGGTGCATTAAAAATGTGCCTTATTGAAAGCCCAGAAAAGTGAATAGCTTGAAACATGTTTTTATTTTTATTAGTAATTTTTATTGACTCTCATTCAAAATTGCTATTTTTAATTGTTAGCACTAGATACAAATAACAGTCTACCGCAACAATTGAATTGTGTTCCGAGGATAAACTCTGAGGTTCCCCGGCCCCCTAGTGGTCCCCCAGAGTGGTGCCCCGGCCCCCTAGTGGTCCCCCAGAGTGGTGCTCCGGCCCCCTAGTGGTCCCCCGAAATGTTGCGTTTTGCTAGTGTCCTTGTCACTACTGGTAGTATGAGGCAGTACCTGCAGCCCATTCAGGTTGCACAGGTAGTCCAGCTCCTCTAGGATGGCACATCCATATGTGCCGTCACAAGAAGGTTGCTGTGTCTCCCAGTACAGTCTCAAGAGCATGGAGGAGATACCAGGAGACGGTTATGTTACTCGAGGAGAGCTGGACAGGGCCATAAAAGGGCATCAAACCAGCAGCAGGACCGGTATCTGCTCCTTTGTATGAGGATAAACAGGAGGAGCACTGCCAGAGCCTTACAAAATGAACTCCAGCAGGCTACAGGTGGACATGTTTCAGATCAAACTGTCAGAAATAGACTCTACGAGGGTGGCATGAGGGCCCGACATCCTCTAGTGGGACCTATGCTCACAGCCCAGCAGCTCAATTGATCTTCGCCAGAGAACACCAGAATTGGCAGGTCCGCTATTGGGGTCCCATTCTCTTCATAGATGATAGTAGGTTCACAATGAGCTCATGTGACAGACGTGAAAGAGTGTGCAACATCATCCAGCATGACCGGTTTGGCGGTGGGTCAGTGATGGTCTGGGGAGGCATATCCTTGGAGGGTCACACAGACCTCCTGGGCTAGCCAACGGTACCCTGACTGATGTTAGGTACCGGGATGAAATCCTCAGACCCATCGTCAGACCTTACACTGGTGCAGTGGGCCCTGGGTTCCACCTGGTGCAGGACAATGTCCGGCCTCATGTGGCCAGTGTGTAGGCAGTTCCTGGATGACGAAGGCATTGATGCCACTGACTGGCCCTTACGTTCCCCAGACCTGAATCCAGTTGAGAACCTCTGGGACGTTTTGTATCTGTGCATCCGAAACCGCCAAGTAGTTGATGATGTTGGTTTCCATTGACCGTTGTTACGACATTTTGCTCTCAATGGCCCTCATTTATCAAAAGTGCGTACACCAAATGTCCAGCGTACACCTGGCGTACACCCAAAACCACGGTGACTTTGAGATTTATCAATATGGACGTTGGCGTACGGCACTCTCAAATCCTACGCCAGCTCAGGAGGTGGTGTACGCACGTTTTGAGTTAGTACGGAAATGCGCAGAAAAAAAAATCCTAATGCACTGACAAACTAAGAGATATGATATATTATGACCCACTGTAAAAAAAAACAACAACATAATTACAAACTTCAGTGTTTATTTTTGTGCAACATGGACTTCAAGGTTTAATTTGTGTGACTTGACCAAAGCATTTGATTTATATGTATTCCTTCAGATGCGAGCCTGTGCGCTTTACATGACGTTTCAGGGTTAGGCCCGGCAGTTGCGCACGGACTGGGTTCAGTAATAAAGGCTTTTAATGACCAAAATATAATTCAGACTGACAAAATAATAAAAATGACATTCTTCTTCTTTTAAATAATAATAGAAATAATAATAATAACGACATTCTTCTTCTAAATAACAATAAACGTCATTAATAATAAATATCATGAAATAATAAGACGAATATTACAAATTGTCATGCAATTATTAATGTGAATGAATGGTACTCCACATCACATCATCATCTTTTATTCCGCTTTTTAAACTGCCAAATAAAACACTTTTATTTCTTTCTACCTCCCTGGTGATCGTCTCAATCTCCACGTCAGAAAAGTTTCTCTTTTTTGTCGTCTTCTGTGTGGCCATGGCGTAAAATGAGGGCGTGGGGGAAGAGGAGACTTGAATATATAGGGGCGTGTTATTCTAATAACGATCGTTTTCAGCCGCGGCATTTATCAAGGGCAGGTATTGCGTACACCTGGATTCTAAAGGTACGCACAGCTTCATAAATCAGGCGGTGAGAGGAGTGTAAGCAAAATCTTACGCCAACATATACGCCCTTTTCTACGCAAGAATGATAAATGAGGGCCAATGAATTTCACAAAGTACAGTAAAGATCTTCAATATCATTCGTTCATCGAGACCCAATGTGTGATTTAAGAGTTACTTTATTTTTTTGAGCAGTGTGTTTTTTAACTACAATTAGGGTTAGGATTAGTTATATTTTGTAATTATTTGAACAGGGTTAGGATTAGTTATATTTTGTAATTATTTGAATAGGGTTAGGATTTGTTATATTTTGTAATTATTTGAATAGGGTTAGGATTTGTTATATTTTGTAATTATTTGAATAGGGTTAGGATTTGTTATATTTTGTAATTATTTGAATAGGGTTAGGATTAGTTATATTTTGTAATTATTTGAACAGGGTTAGGATTAGTTATATTTTGTAATTATTTGAACAGGGTTAGGGTTAGTTAAATTTTGTAACTCACATCTCTTCTTTCTGTTACACTCCTTTGGAATTATTCTACAATCTTATTGGTTGATATTGACCTCTGACCCAGTGCCATGCAGGAAACCAATGGACATCCTGTTCCTGCTTGGAGGCAAGGCCAGTGTGGGTCCAGACACTGACAGGCAGACGGAAGGCGAGACAGCGTTTGAGGACATGAAGACGTTTGTAAAAGCCTTCATCAACAGTGCTGACATTGGTATGACTACACGTCATTTACAACACAGCTCTCATCACCCAATCACAACGCAGCTCTCACCACCCAATCACAATGGGTTAGGATTACGCTTTTTACACAATTGCAATGTTTGAGGAAAATAAGCATATTGGATCAAAGTGGCCACATGACTTACATTATATCATGCAAAACAATACAAAGAAAACATTAGCTCAAGTCATGGCGACATGGATGCTATTTACCAGATGTGGTGCCAATTGGTCCAGCCAATTGGCACCACATCTGGAGAAGCAGATGTTGAAACAGAGCCTGTAGAGACTGATAGTGGTGAAGGGACTCTCATTAAGGTGACCCTTGTTTGCCTTGAATGTGTTTCCAGGTCGGAATGGGATCCAGGTGGGTGTGTTTACATATGGAGAGACCAGCAGAGTGGGCGTTGCCTGGAATGAGGAACAGAACAGACCACACCTCCTGACTCTTGTGGACCAGCTGACCAACCCCTCCCACACACACACACCACTGGGTAACACGCTGTGTGGCATGCTTCCTCTACACACACACACCACTGGGTAACACGCTGTGTGGCATGCTTCCTCTACAGACACACACCACTGGGTAACACGCTGTGTGGCATGCTTCCTCTACACACACACACCACTGGGTAACACGCTGTGTGGCATGCTTCCTCTACACACACACACCACTGGGTAACACGCTGTGTGGCATGCTTCCTCTACACACACACACCACTGGGTAACATGCTGTGTGGCATGCTTCCTCTACACACACCACTGGGTAACACGCTGTGTGGCATGCTTCCTCTACACACACACACCACTGGGTAACACGCTGTGTGGCATGCTTCCTCTACACACACACACCACTGGATAACACGCTGTGTGGCATGCTTCCTCTACACACACTTACCACTGGGTAACACGCTGAATATCTCTGACATATAAACACCAAGGTGAAGTGCTCCTTTAAGACACAGTTAACACACTGAGTTAACACACAGCATTCACCGAAACGTACTGTCTAACACACACACAAGTTCACACCTACACATTGTCTGAGGTCACTTTGGGTCTCTTTGACCAGGTGCTGCTCTGCGATATACTGTCCAGATGTCCATGTCTCCCTCTAGTGGAGCCAGAGTGGGCGTGGCTAAGGTGGTGGTGATGCTGGTAATGGATAGATCAACTGACGAGCTGCAAAAGGCCGCTAACGAGGCGCTGACTGCAGGTAAGTGCTGATGTCATAGAGGGCCAATGTTAGTGGTAAAACCAAATGAGAACAGCAAGTTAGTGATGACATCATCAATAACATGCACTACAGGTCAGTAAAAACCCAGAGTGGGCCAGACGGAGTGTCAACGGAGGAAGCAAAACTGTTAAACATTCTCACTCTGTGGACAGTGTGCTAAACTGGTTGACACTGGTTACACGTTCTCACTCTGTGGACAGTGTGCTAAACTGGTTGACACTGGTTACACATTCTCACTCTGTGGACAGTGTACTAAACTGGTTGCCACTGGTTACACATTTTCACTCTGTGGACAGTGTACTAAACTGGTTGCCACTGGTTACACATTCTCACTCTGTGGACAGTGTGCTATTCTGTTTGTTGTAATAGTTTCCTATTCACAAATCTCAATGACATCATAATAATAACTACAGGTTAGTGATGACATAACTCTGTTATTAGGTGTATCTGTGTTCCCAATTGGAATCGGACATGGTTACAACCGAGCTGAACTGCACATGCTTGGTTCCCATGGCAACCAGGACAACACCCTCCACCTGAACAGCCTGGAAGAGCTTATGATGCTACTAACACTGGACAAGAGCTACGTAGACCGTCTCTGTAGAGGTACAACCACACATACAACCCCAACCACTGGAGCTACCCAGATCCTCTGTATAGAGATAGAACATAACCCTAATCATTAGAGCTACCCAGACCCTCTGTGTAGAGATAGAACATAACCCTAATCATTAGAGCTACCCAGACCCTCTGTGTAGAGATAGAACCACACATACAACATAAGCCTAATCATTAGAGCTACCCAGACCCTCTGTGTAGAGATAGAACATAACCCTAATCATTAGAGCTACCCAGATCCTCTGTATAGAGATAGAACATAACCCTAATCATTAGAGCTACCCAGACCCTCTGTGTAGAGATAGAACATAACCCTAATCATTAGAGCTACCCAGACCCTCTGTGTAGAGATAGAACATAACCCTAATCATTAGAGCTACCCAGACCCTCTGTGTAGAGATAGAACATAACCCTAATCATTAGAGCTACCCAGACCCTCTGTGTAGAGATAGAACATAACCCTAATCATTAGAGCTACCCAGACCCTCTGTGTAGAGATACAACCACACATACAACATAAGCCTAATCATTAGAGCTACCTAGACCCTCTGTGTAGAGATAGAACATAACCCTAATCATTAGAGCTACCCAGACCCTCTGTGTAGAGATAGAACATAACCCTAATCATTAGAGCTACCCAGACCCTCTGTGTAGAGATACAACTACACATACAACATAAGCCTAACCACTGGAGCTACCCAGTCTGTCTTTGTAGAGATAGAACATAACCCTAATCATTAGAGCTACCCAGACCCTCTGTGTAGACATAGAACATAACCCTAATCATTAGAGCTACCCAGACCCTCTGTGTAGAGATACAACTACACATACAACATAAGCCTAACCACTGGAGCTACCCAGTCTGTCTTTGTAGAGATACAAACTAACCCTAACCACTGGAGCTATGCAGACTGTCTAGTGATAATAATATTACAGGTGATTGTGGAGATAATGATATTGATAATATTAATAAGGGTGATTGTGGAGATCATCATTTTGATAATAATAATACTGGCGATAGTGGAGATAATGATTGTGATAATAATAATAATACTGGGGATTGTGGAGATAATGATTGCGATAATAACAATAATATGGGTGATTGTGGAGATAATGATTGTGATAATAACAATAATATGGGTGATTGTGGAGATAATGATTGTGATAATATTAATATGGGTGATTGTGGAGATAATGATTGTGATAATAATAACAATAATATGGGTGATTGTGGAGATAATGGTTGTGATAATTATAATAATACTGGGGATTGTGGAGATAATGGTTGTGATAATTATAATAATACATGTGATTTTGGAGATGAAGATGGTCTTGATGATTATGGTGATGATTATAGTGATAATGTTAATGATGATGATTGTGTTTCTTCTCAGCTGGTCCACCTGGGGTGTGTGTGGATGATGATGGGAACCAAAGGAGGGTGAGCCATTTAACCATATATTGGTGTGTTAGTGAGTTTGGAGTAGGCTTGAAGATATGTCTGCTTCCAGAACTCTTCTATTTCTCTCAAAGACACTCATACGTTGTGTGTATTTTGTCTCAGCTTGTAAAGCTGTCTGGTAACTTACCATTTTTCTGTCTGCCTGTGTTTTTGTGTTTCTGTGTTTCCATGTATCTGTCTGTCTGTGTATTGGTCTGTCTGTGGCTGTCTGTCCATGTGTCTGTTTGTCCATCTGCGTTTGTGTATTTGTGTCCATGTGTCTGTGTGTCTGTTTGTCCATGTGCTTGTCCATCTGTGTGTAATCATTTGTCTGTCTGTCTGTGGGCCTGTTTGTCCATCTGATTGTCCATCTGTGTATGTTCATTTGTCTGTCTGTCCGTGTGTTATGTCCACGTGTCTGTCTGTCTGTCCGTGTGTGTGTCCACGTGTCTGTCTGTCTGTCCGTGTGTTATGTCCACATGTCTGTCTGTCCGTGTGTTATGTCCACGTGTCTGTCTTTCTGTCCGTGTGTGTGTCCATGTGTCTGTCTGTCTGTCCGTGTGTTATGTCCACGTGTCTGTCTGTCTGTCCGTGTGTGTGTCCACGTATCTGTCTGTCTGTCCGTGTGTTATGTCCACGTGTCTGTCTGTCTGTCCGTGTGTTATGTCCACGTGTCTGTCTGTCCGTGTGTGTGTCCACATGTCTGTCTGTTTCCACTTATCTGTGTGTCTGTCTGTCTGTCCATCTGTTTTTCTGCTGGGTTCATATATGTAGCCTGGTGAGTCTTGGCTGCTTCCAGATGGCTGCCACTCTGTCCTTTGCAACCCTGGTGGAGCGGTGACGGTGCAGAACCACAAGGTAAATATGTGACGGTGCAGAACCACAAGGTAAATAAGTGACGGTGCAGAACCACAAGGTAAATAAGTGACGGTGCAGAACCACAAGGTAAATATGTGACGGTGCAGAACCACAAGGTAAATAAGTGACGGTGCAGAACCACAAGGTAAATATGTGACGGTGCAGAACCACAAGGTAAATATGTGACGGTGCAGAACCACAAGGTAAATATATGACGGTGCAGAACCACAAGGTAAATAAGTGACGGTGCAGAACCACAAGGTAAATATGTGACGGTGCAGAACCACAAGGTAAATATGTGACGGTGCAGAACCACAAGGTAAATAAGTGATGGTGCAGAACCACAAGGTAAATAAGTGACGGTGCAGAACCACAAGGTAAATATGTGACGGTGCAGAACCACAAGGTAAACCTGTGACGGTGCAGAACCACAAGGTAAATAAGTGACGGTGCAGAACCACAAGGTAAACGTGTGACGGTGCAGAACCACAAGGTAAACGTGTGACGGTGCAGAACCACATGGTAAACGTGTGACGGTGCAGAGACATGTGGTAAACGTATGACGGTGCAGAGACACAAGGAAAATGTGTGATGGTGCAGAGACTTTTGGTAAATGTGTGATGGTGCAGAACCATGTGGAAAATATGTGACGGTGCAGAACCACAAGGTAAATAAGTGACGGTGCAGAACCACAAGGTAAATATGTGACGGTGCAGAACCACATGGTAAACGTGTGATGGTGCAGAACCACAAGGTAAACCTGTGACGGTGCAGAACCACATGGTAAACCTGTGACGGTGCAGAGACATGTGGTAAACGTATGACGGTGCAGAGACACAAGGAAAATGTGTGATGGTGCAGAACCATGTGGTAAATATATGACGGTGCAGAACCACAAGGTAAATAAGTGACGGTGCAGAACCACATGGTAAATATGTGATGGTGCAGAACCACAAGGTAAATAAGTGACGGTGCAGAACCACATGGTAAATATGTGACGGTGCAGAACCACAAGGTAAATATGTGACGGTGCAGAACCACAAGGTAAATAAGTGACGGTGCAGAACCACAAGGTAAACCTGTGACGGTGCAGAACCACAAGGTAAACCTGTGACGGTGCAGAGACATGTGGTAAACGTATGACGGTGCAGAGACACAAGGAAAATGTGTGATGGTGCAGAACCATGTGGTAAATATATGACGGTGCAGAACCACAAGGTAAATAAGTGACGGTGCAGAACCACATGGTAAATAAGTGACGGTGCAGAACCACATGGTAAATATGTGATGGTGCAGAGACGTGGTAAACGTATCACGGTACAGAGTCATATGGGAAATGTGTGACGGTGTAGAGCCACATGGTAAATAAGTGACGGTGCAGAGACACAAGGTAAATGTGTGACAGTGCAGAGACACAAGGTAAATGTGTGACGGTGCAGAGACACAAGGTAAATGTGTGACGGTGCAGAGACACAAGGTAAATGTGTGACAGTGCAGAGACACAAGGTAAATGTGTGACGGTGCAGAACCACAAGGCAAATAAGTGACGGTGCAGAGACACAAGGTAAATGTGTGACGGTGCAGAGCCATGTGGTAAATGTGTGACATGCAGAACCATGTGGTAAATCATATAATTTTTATCGTGGAGATTATGATTATTGTGTTGTTCATAGATTATTATTGTAATGATCATACATATTAACATTATTTTATTGCTCATGTAGACTATAATTAATGTATTGGTCATATAGGTTATTATTGTATTGATCATATAGCTTATTATTATTGTATTGTCATATACATTATTATTATTATTATTATTATTATTATTATTATTATTATTGTATTGTCATATACATTATTATTATTATTATTGTATTGTCATATAGATTATTATTGTGTTGGCTATATAGATTATTATTGTATTGATCATATAGGTTATTATTGTATAGGTCATATAGGTCATATTATTATTATTATATTGGTGATATGGGTTAATACTGAATTGATCATATGATGTACCATCCAGGTGAACTGTGATCGCCTGGAACCTCCAGTCTGCATCAGCTACATGAGTCCAGTCAGAGTGGAGGAGACCTGTGGTTGTCGATGGGACTGCCCCTGTTAGTGTACACATATATGTTAAATAAACACCCACTTATTACACACACATGCCTCAAATAAGAACAGTTATTACAGAAACACACACCCGATTCTATGTACACTTATTACACAAACATACTGAACGAACACACGCACTGACTAAACTAACTCATATATTACGCACACATACTAAACACAATCACATGTTAAACACACACGTACCAAGATCACACACATACTGAGAACACAGATTATTAAACACACAAACACTAAACACACACATATACCAAACATATACACTTTATATTTTGGGGTCATTAAGAAATGTCCTTGTTTTTGAAATTATTTATAAAATAACATCAAATTTATCCTAAATACAGTGTAGACTTTGTTCATGTAGTAAATGACTATTGTAATTGGTAACGGCTGATTTTTTTATGGAATATCTACATAAGTGTACAGAGGCCCATTATCAGCTACCATCAGTCCTGTGTTCCAATTGCACATTGCATTTTCTAATCCAAGTTTATAATTTTAAAAGTCTAATTGAGCATTGATCATTTTAAAATTATGTTAGCACAGCTGAAAACTGTTGTGCTTATTAAAGAATCAATAAAACTGACCTTCCTTTGACTAGCTCAATATCTGGAGTATCAGCATTTGTGGTTTCAATTCCAGGATATTGGCTTTCTATGCAGAGTTTCAAAGAAATACTTATATCTGAGACTGGCGAATCAAACAAAAATATTAAAATGCGCAAAAGAACACAGACACTGGACAGAGGAAGACTGCAAAAAAAGTGTTATGGACAGATTAGTTTAATGTTTGAGGTGTTCGGATCACAAACAACAACATTCATGAGGTGCAGACCAAATGAAAAGATGCTGGAGGAGTGCTTGGTGCCATCTGTCAAGCATGGTGGAGGCAATGTGATGGTATGGGGGTGCTTTGGTTGTGGTAAAGTTGGAGATTTGTACAGGGTAAAAGGGATCTGAAGAAGGAAGGCTATCACTCAATTTTTCAATGCCATGCCATACTCTGTGGACGGCACATGATTGGAGACAATTTCCTCCTACAAGAAGAGGAAAGAAGAAGCTCCAAACTAAGCAAGAACTATTTAGGGAAGAAGCAGTCAGCTGGTATTCTGTTTATAATGGAGTGACCAGCATATTCACTGGATCTCAACTCTAGTGAGCTGTTGTGGTAGCAGCTTGACTGTATGGTTTGTAAGAAGTACCCATCAAGCCAATCCAACCTGTAGGAGGTTCTTCAGGAAGCATGGGGTGAAATCTATTCAGATAACTTTGTCAATGTCTATATTTCCTTTTCATTTTGATGTATTTCTTATTCAAACTATCATGGAAAACAAGGACATTTCTAAGTGACCCCAAACTTTGAACAGTACATATTCTGAACACCCATGAACATCTCTGTTCCTTTCAGGTGTGTGTATGGGCAGCTCAACCAATCATGTGGTGCGGTTTGACAGTCTGGCTCTGAAGCTGGATGGGGAAGGGATATGTTCTTACACCCTGCTGACAGTTGCTGGGGGCAAAATGGTCATAGGGGGCTCAGAGGTCACTTTGCACATGGGTACCTGCCAAGGGTCAGCTAATCACAACGACATCTGCATGAAGGCCATGGAGGTCACACATGGACTGAGTTCTGTCCTACTGAAAGACGACATGACGGTGAGCTGGTAGCTGTATTTCAACTGTGTGGGTGAGTGGGAGCTATTTACTGTGTCAATGACGTGTGTCTGTTCATGGTGTGTGTGTGTTTGTGTGTTTTGTGTGTGTGTGTGTGTGTGTGTAGGTGACGGTGAATGGAGCCCCAGTGTCTATGCCATACCACTCCAGGCAGGTGGAGGTTATGAGGTTTGGAGAAGTGATGTTTCAGCTAAAATCAGTGGAACACGGATACATCCTGGCATTTACCCCCCAGAACAATGAGTTTACACTCACACTCAGCTCTTCATCGACGAACCACACTGCTGGACTCTGTGGTACAGACACACACCCATACACCGATAAACAAATACAAACACAAACTCTCACACATTAACACACACACACAATCAATCAAATGTATTTTATAAATGCCTTATTACAAAGTGCTTTTACAAAACACCCAACCTGAAACCCCAAGGTGCAAGCAACAACAATATTGATGTACAGTAGCAAGGAAAAACTCACTAAAAGGGGCTGAAATTCAGGAAGAAACATAGAGAGGAACCAGATTCTGAGGGGTGAACAGTCCTCTTCTGGCTGTGCTGGGTAAAATTTTTATAGAGTACTAATTGCAATAATTAATATATGTAGGACAGCTACGGGGAGAGTTATGGGGGCAGCTATGGGGAGAGTTATGGGGGCAGCTATGGGGGCAGCCACGGGGAGAGATATGAAGAGAGTTATGGGGAGAGTTATGGGGGCAGCTATGGGGAGAGTTATGGGGGTAGCTATGGGGAGAGTTATGGGGGCAGCTATGGTGAGAGTTATGGGGAGAGTTATGGGGGCAGCTATGGGGAGAGATATGGGGAGAGTTATGGGGGCAGCTACGGGGGCAGCTACAGGGGCAGCTATGGGGAGAGTTATGGGGAGAGTTATGGGGGCAGCCACAGGGGCAGCAACTGACTCCATCCTAGCTGGAGTGGTGCTCTTCTTTTATCTAGGAACAGACAGGAGTCTCACTACTATAGCCTCACCATGAGACAGGGTGCATTAGATGGCATAGCCAGAGCAGTTTGTATAGTTCTGCCTATTGATACTGTGACTCGTTCCAGGCTGAGAAAAGTTAAACAAGGTAGTTCTATCAATAGCAACCTTATTAAGATAAAGCCCTCCTCTAATTTGGTCATGAATAAAAATGACTGTAATATCTCACATCTCAAAATGGGACTCGTAAATGTTAGATCCCTTGCTTCAAAGACAATTGCAGTAAATTCATTAATCACTGTTCATAAACTAGATGTTAATGGCCTGTGTGAAACATGGCTAAAGCCGGATGAGTTTACTGCCCTAAATGAGGCCTCTCCTCCTGACTATACTAATGATCATATCCCCTGTGCAACCCTGAAAAGGGAGTGTGTTTTATAGTTTTATTCATGAAAGCTAACCAAGTTGATTAATCGTTTTTTCATAGCTACTATTTACAGGCCCCTAGGCCACACAATGTTCCTCAATGAGTTTCCAGATTTTCTTGTCTAACCTTGTAGTCATGGCAGATAGTATTCAGATTTTTGGCAATTTCAAAATACATATAGAAAAGTCCAATGACCCTCTTCAAAAGGCTTTGAATGGCATTATTGGCACAGTGGCTTTTGTCAAACATGTCTCAGATCCAACACACTGCCACAATCATATCTTAAACTTAGTCTTATGGGGATAGATTTCTATAAAGAATTGCATAAATATATTCAGCAAGTCAAAACACAATGCAACTATCAAATAAAAATTGCTGTCAAAATATGTGCATATAGTTTCTCAAACACATGTCAAAATCCCAAAACAAGTGATGAATCATAAACAAAAAAAGGAAGATTAGCAAATAAATGTTGAATTATGTTTTTCTGAATGTCACAGATTTGTAACTTGCATTACATTTATAAATGGCCTTACATATATGTGAGTTGCTCCTCATATTTGTGAGTGGCATTTTACGATCAGTTTTATATGGGATCCAGATTAGGACCTATTTAGCCCTGGTTGTACACCTACAGCTCCGGAAAAAATTAAGAGACCACTGCAAATTTTCCTTTCCAAAAAAGTCGAAAAGGAAGGTTTTGAGTGAGGAACAGAAGGGTTAAAATTAAGAGACCACTGCAATTTGAACCCTTCAGTTCCTCACTCTAAAGAAAAAGGTGCAGTGTTCTCTTAATTGTTTTCGGAGCTGTTTATGTTTAAAACGTACCTTCAAAATTACACAGGACATTATTACATTAATAAAGTGTTGGGTAGTAAGAATTATTTATGTTTACACAATTTACAATTCAGCATACTTTTTGATTGTATGTTGCTAATTTCTACAGCTCACCAGCATTGTAATTTAGAAATGATCAAAACATATGTTGACTTTAAAAATGGGGGATGAAAGTCGGTTGCAGGTGATCACCTAGTTAGCTTATTTCTACTCAATCAAGTCACCTGATAGACAATATAATCTGTAGTATATTGTTGTATATTATAGAGAAGCACCAAGTGAGATATTCAATCAATAATAATATTGGTATTGACAATGGCCACTAGATGGTAGCAGAGGACTTGGTTAGGGTTGTCCTGGACAGAATCCCCTTCCTCAGCCTCTTGGTTACTTTCAAATATATGTTCTAAAACATTTTGGGTTGTAAACAAACCGCTATCTTGCAAAACAGAACCGAAAACAGTGTTGGTAATCCCCAATGGAGCTGTGGCTAGGTTGGAGCTGTGGCTAGGTTGGAGCTGTGGCTAGGTTGGAGCTGTGGCTAGGTTGTTGTTTTCCTCTCCACCTCACCCCCACCCCTTCCCATGATTCCTACACCCTAAAGGTCATGTTTCCAGGCATTATGACATAGTAGAAATGCCATTTGTGATTGGGCAACAAGGATCAGACCTACTAACAGGGGATCAGGTGAATTCCCAACTAAGCGACGTGCGTCACGGTGGCCAGGTTTCTACGTTTGCCTCATGCAGCCTGTGATCCCCATAGCAACACACACTATATACGGATCACTTCATTAGAATGTCTAGATATTAGCCAAAGAAAACCGAATAATTATAGCGATTACCGTTCTGGATATTTATGGAAATGTACACTATGCGCTCCATCTACGGGGCCGCGGATCAAGACAGTAAAAACTGTGAAACTAATAATGCATATTGAGTTTTGAAGCGCGTTGGAATTGCTAAACAAAGTTTACAAGTTTTACACAATTTTTGCATCAAAACAGATTGAAACTTAACCGACCTGCTCATCACTTGCATCTTTCAGACTGAAGACCAGATGGCATGAACATTCAAATAGGGCTGATCACAAAGTATTACTAAAAAATAGTACACTAAAAAATCTTATATCAGATAAATAGATTGTATCCACCTGTACAGAACTGTACATTACATTTATTTTAACGCTACTGCAATCCAATTTGTAAGAAAAACATCTTTAATTAAATAAAAGTTTGAGAAACTTTTGACTGCCCACCCCTCTAATGGAATGGTACGGTCTTTCTACAGAACATAGTGTCTTAGTGACTTAGTGACTACCAAAATGCATAACATGGGCTGATAGGATGCGTTACCTTTTCATAGGGATGGGAAACTGAGACTTTCTGAACCATTGAGGCTCGTTTAAAAAAACAGTTTCCAACACAATACACAGCAGGGACAATCTGCTGGACAAAATGTAGATTTAGGTCAGGGTTTTGATTTAGACGTATTGTCTTTGGCCCGGAGCGGTGTATTCAAGGTAATGGTAAGGATGAATGAATAATGAAGACCATTAAAAAGGGTCAATAAAACATGAATTTGTGGAGGGAGAAAGTTCAACAAAATCGTAGGCTATTACCCACCACAGGAAGAATCAAACCTTTGACCATGTGACCAGCAGTCTGGAGTAATACATTTGCACCCCAGTAGTCTGGAGTAATACATTTGCACCACAGTAGTCTGGAGTAATATATTTGCACCACAGCAGTCTGGAGTAATACATTTGCACCCCAGTAGTCTGGAGTAATACATTTACCCCAGAGTAGTCTGGAGCAATACATTTGCACCACAGCAGTCTGGAGTAATACATTTGCACCCCAGTAGTCTGGAGTAATACATTTGCACCCCAGTAGTCTGGAGTAATACATTTGCACCCCAGTAGTCTGGAGTAATACATTTGCACCCCAGTAGTCTGGAGTAATACATTTGCACCACAGCAGTCTGGAGTAATACATTTGCACCACAGCAGTCTGGAGTAATACATTTGCACCACAGCAGTCTGGAGTAATACATTTGCACCACAGCAGTCTGGACTAATACATTTGCACCACAGCAGTCTGGACTAATACATTTGCACCACAGTAGTCTGGACTAATACATTTGCACCACAGTAGTCTGGAGTAATACATTTGCACCACAGTAGTCTGGACTAATACATTTGCACCACAGTAGTCTGGACTAATACATTTGCACCACAGTAGTCTGGAGTAATACATTTGCACCACAGCAGTCTGGAGTAATACATTTGCACCACAGTAGTCTGGAGTAATACATTTGCCCCACAGCAGTCTGGAGAAATACATTTGCACCACAGCAGTCTGGAGTAATACATTTGCACCACAGTAGTCTGGAGTAATACATTTGCTCCCAGTAGTCTGGAGTAATACATTTGCACCACAGTAGTCTGGAGTAATACATTTGCACCACAGCAGTCTGGAGTAATACATTTGCACCACAGTAGTCTGGAATAATACATTTACACCACAGTAGTCTGGAGTAATACATTTGCACCACAGCAGTCTGGAGTAATACATTTGCACCACAGTAGTCTGGAGTAATACATTTGCCCCACAGCAGTCTGAAGTAATACATTTGCACCACAGCAGTCTGGAGTAATACATTTGCTCCCAGTAGTCTGAAGTAATACATTTGCACCACAGTAGTCTGGAGTAATACATTTGCACCACAGTAGTCTGGAGTAATACATTTGCACCACAGCAGTCTGGAGTAATACATTTGCTCCACAGTAGTCTGGAGTAATACATTTGCACCACAGTAGTCTGGAGTAATACATTTGCTCCACAGTAGTCTGGAGTAATACATTTGCACCACAGTAGTCTGGAGTAATACATTTACACCACAGTAGTCTGGAGTAATACATTTGCCCCACAGTAGTCTGGAGTAATACATTTGCACCACAGTAGTCTGGAGTAATACATTTGCCCCACAGTAGTCGATGAGTAACTTTGGTATTTGGTTATTTGTGCACTGTGGGGTGTTGTGTTCTGGTTTGAAAAGAACTTGGTCAAATGAAGCTTCGGACGTCATTGATCACGTGATAGTATACTAAAATATCTTTCCGTTTTACCCAGAATACCCTTATATATTTTATATTTACCCTTATATATTTTTTTGTAAAGCACATTGAATTGCTTCGATGTATGAATTGTGCTATATAAATAAACTTGCTTGCTTGCTTTTAGTCACATTAATATAATTTGAAAGATTGAGACATTTTAGTCAACGAAATGCCCTTTTAATCTCATTTTAGTCAAATTACAGTTATTGCCTAATTAACCTATAGTAGCCAAATTATATCACCATTTAAAATATAGTAGCCTAAACATATCACCATATCAAATATAGTAACCAAAATATATCACCATATCAAATATAGTAGCCATAATATATAACCATATCAAACATAGTAGCCATAATATATCACCATATCAAATATAGTAGCCATAATATATAACCATATCAAACATAGTAGCCATAATATATCACCATATCAAATATAGTAGCCATAATATATAACCATATCAAACATAGTAGCCAAAATATATCACCATATCAAATATAGTAGCCATAATATATAACCATATCAAACATAGTAGCCATAATATATCACCATATCAAATATAGTAACCAAAATAAATCACCATATCAAATATAGTAGCCACAGTATATCACCATATCAAACATAGTAGCCATAATATATCACCATATCAAATATAGTAACCAAAATAAATCACCATATCAAATATAGTAGCCACAGTATATCACCATATCAAAGATAGTAGCCACAATATATCACCATATCAGAGATAGTAGCCATAATATATCACTATATCAAAGATAGTAGCCATAATATATCAGCATATAAAATAAGGCTAATGGGATGGATCATAATGTTTCATTAACAATGTTGATATTGCCTACAATTAGACCTATTCTTTAAAATTTAAAGCACAGCGTTGTGCATATTATCAGTGTGAAATATCAGAAATGTATTAAGCCAGTGTAAAATGCATATTGTACACGCGTTATTGTTTGTGCTGTTTAATTCAAATGGATTTAAATACCAGTTTGTAAGAAATGTGAGAACGAGGGGAGAACAGATGATTAAAAAAATATTTTGATAGTTAATTAACAAATTAGGGTATACTCACGTCTCCAGGCACCACACCAAGGTTTCAGCAGAATAGAATACTTGAAATTGCTCCCATTCCTCTTTCTATACTAGTTAGAGCCAGTTTGCGCTTTTCTGTGAAGAGAGTAGTACACAGCATTGTACGAGATCGTGCAATGGAATTTTCTTGCATGGAATAGCCTTCATTTCTTAGAACAGGAAAAGATTGACGACTTTCAGAAGAAAGTTATTTCTGGCCATTTTGATCTTATAATCAAACCCACAAAAATATTAGATTTTCTTTCAAAAACAAGGACATTTTCAAAAACAAAAACATCCAAACCTTTGAATAGGAATGTGTGTAAGACACATTGTAATAATGCAGGCACACACACACAAACACATGCACATACTAACACTCAAACTCAAACGTTAAGTCATTTAGATAGTAACTCTTTCTATTGTGTGTGTGTCAGGGTTGTGCGGTGAGGAGACGGTTAAGCGTCTCTCTCTGAGAAATGGCAGCTTGACCCTGGACCCAGCCCTCCTGCTCTCTGATTGGTCTGTGCCTGGTGGCGAGGGTGTGTGTGTCCCGCGACGTTCCCCAGTGTGTGTTTATGGAGCATCGAGAGCGTGTGAGGTTCTGCGCTCAGAGGTGTTCTCCTCCTGTCACACACATGTTCCCATCATGCCTTTCATCACGCGCTGCCAAAAGGAAGCCTGCCAAGAGACGGATGTATGTGATGTTATTTCCTCCTACACACACCTCTGCCGACAGAGAGGCCTTTGTGTTCACTGGAGGAGTTCCCACCTCTGTCGTAAGTCTAACCCCTGACCCCTGACCCTAACACTCTGCTGACATAGAGCACTATGTGTTTACTGGAGGAGTTCCCACCTCTGTCGTAAGTCTGACCCCTGACCCTGATCCATGTGTGTCTGTGCGTGTGTGAAGCAATGCACTACCCCAGTACCATAGAGTAGTAACTGTGTGTTTGTGTGTGTGTAGCGATGCAGTGCCCCAGTACCATGGAGTAGTAACTGTGTGTTTGTGTGTGTGTAGCGATGCAGTGCCCCAGTATCATGGAGTATGATGCATGTCGAATGGGGTGTGTGGAAGACTGCAGCAGCATCAACCTCTTGCCTGGTGACACAGGGGTTTTCAGGGGTAACAAGAGCGCATGCATGACCACGCCGACAGAGGGCTGCTTCTGTCCGCAGGGCACTGTGCTCCTCGGAGGAGAATGTGTGTCACCAGATGTGTGCAACCAGTGTGTTGACCAGCATGGACACAGACATCAGGTGAGGAACACACTCACATGCCCATACAACAATTCAATAGCATGTCTTGAGCAAATTTGAATGAACTAAATTAATTAATATCTGAATAAAAACTAGTATAGCAAACAATGATTCCAAAAGATGGACATCTACTTCTGTCTGGTATTTTGGGGGTAAAGAGATTTAATAGACATGGAAAATGTCTACGTACATAGATTAGTTAACATTGTAGGTAAATTATTTTAGTTTCAGAAACAGAAATGTATATTGCCCTTGAAAGATAAACTCTGAGACTGTTTATCTATTTTTTATTGTTTTACATGTAGTATTTACACACTTGGGTGCCAGAGGATAATCACTGCCAGATCTGTATGTGTCTGGATTATCAACGTATCAACTGTACTGCCAAACCCTGCCTCGATGCTAAAGGCAAGGACACACACACAACTAACAAAAATCAACTATACTGCCAAACCCTGCCTCGATGCTAAAGGCAAAGACACACACACAACTAACAAAAATCAACTGTACTGCCAAACCCTGCCTCGATGCTAAAGGCAAAGACACACACACAACTAATAAGAATCAACTGTACTGCCAAACCCTGCCTCGATGCTAAAGGCAAAGACACACACACAACTAATAAGAATCAACTGTACTGCCAAACCCTGCCTTGATGCTAAAGGCAAAGACACACACAACTAACAAAAATCAACTTTACTGCCAAACCCTGCCTCGATGCTAAAGGCAAAGACACACACACAACTAATAAGAATCAACTGTACTGCCAAACCCTGCCTTGATGCTAAAGGCAAAGACACACACAACTAACAAAAATAAACTGTACTGCCAAACCCTGCCTCGATGCTAAAGGCAAAGACACACACACAACTAACAAAAATCAACTGTACTGCCAAACCCTGCCTCGATGCTAAAGGCAAAGACACACACACAACTAATAAGAATCAACTGTACTGCCAAACCCTGCCTCGATGCTAAAGGCAATGACACACACAACTAATAAGAATCAACTATACAGCCAAACCCTGCCTTGATGCTAAAGGCAAAGACACACACAACTAATAAGAATCAACTATACAGCCAAACCCTGCCTTGATGCTAAAGGCAAGGACACACACAACTAACAAAAATCAACTGTACTGCCAAACCCTGCCTCGATGCTAAAGGCAAGGACACACACACAACTAACAAAAATCAACTGTACTGCCAAACCCTGCCTCGATGCTAAAGGCAAAGACACACACACACAACTAATAAGAATCAACTGTACTGCCAAACCCTGCCTTGATGCTAAAGGCAAAGACACACACAACTAACAAAAATCAACTTTACTGCCAAACCCTGCCTCGATGCTAAAGGCAAAGACACACACACAACTAATAAGAATCAACTGTACTGCCAAACCCTGCCTTGATGCTAAAGGCAAAGACACACACAACTAACAAAAATAAACTGTACTGCCAAACCCTGCCTCGATGCTAAAGGCAAAGACACACACACAACTAACAAAAATCAACTGTACTGCCAAACCCTGCCTCGATGCTAAAGGCAAAGACACACACACAACTAATAAGAATCAACTGTACTGCCAAACCCTGCCTCGATGCTAAAGGCAATGACACACACAACTAATAAGAATCAACTATACAGCCAAACCCTGCCTTGATGCTAAAGGCAAAGACACACACAACTAATAAGAATCAACTATACAGCCAAACCCTGCCTTGATGCTAAAGGCAAGGACACACACAACTAACAAAAATCAACTGTACTGCCAAACCCTGCCTCGATGCTAAAGGCAAGGACACACACACAACTAACAAAAATCCACTGTACTGCCAAACCCTGCCTCGATGCTAAAGGCAAAGACACACACACAACTAACAAAAATCAACTGCACTGCTTGATCCTGCTTCAATGCTTAAGACAAGGACACAAACACACACAATTAATAAATATCAATTACATTGCTCGATCCTGCCTCGATGCTAAAGACAAGGACACACAACTAAAAAACAAATTGTTGCCCTGATTGTTTCATGAAATGGTTTCTATGTGTCAATGTGTAGCTCCAGTGTGTGGTCCCTGTGAGGTTCTGAGGGAGAAGAGAGAGTCCAAGTGCTGTCCGGAGTATGAATGTGGTATGAACTGAAGTATTAAACAACATTGCACAACAATACACAACACTATAATACACATCACTACCAAACAATACACAACACTATAATACACATCACTACCCAACAATACACAACACTATAATACACATCACTACCCAACAATACACAAAAATATAATACACATCACTACCCAACAATACACAACACTATAATACACATCACTACCCAACAATGCACAACACTTTAATACACATCACTACCCAACAATACACAAAAATATAATACACATCACTACCCAACAATACACAACACTATAATACACATCACTACCCAACAATGCACAACACTTTAATACACATCACTACCCAACAATACACAAAAATATAATACACATCACTACCCAACAATACACAACACTATAATACACATCACTACCCAACAATACACAACACTATAATACACATCACTACCCAACAATACACAAAAATATAATACACATCACTACCCAACAATACACAACACTATAATACACATCACTACCCAACAATACACAACACTATAATACACATCACTACCCAACAATACACAACACTTTAATACACATCACTACCCAACAATACTAAACAATATAATACACATCACTACCCAACAATACACAACACTATAATACACATCACTACCCAACTATACACAACACTATAATACACATCACTACCCAACAATACACAACACTATAATACACATCACTACCCAACAATACACAACACTATAATACACATCACTACCCAACAATACACAACACTTTAATACACATCACTACCCAACAATACACAACACTATAATACACATCACTACCCAACAATACACAACACTATAATACACATCACTACCCAACAATACACAACACTTTAATACACATCACTACCCAACAATGCACAACACTATAATACACATCACTACCCAACAATACACAACACTATAATACACATCACTACCCAACAATACACAACACTATAATACACATCACTACCCAACAATACACAACACTATAATACACATCACTACCCAACAATACACAACACTATAATACACATCACTACCCAACAATACACAACACTATAATACACATCACTACCCAACAATACACAACAACAAACTGAACAATTTATTTAAGAGTAAATCATGCCAACATAAATAAATAATGATCATATTTTTATATGTATAATAAGTGTGTGACATGGTGAGCTGTGAGTTGCCGGAGATTCCTCGCTGTGAAGATGGTCTGACTGTTGTGCTGACTAACCCAGGGGAGTGCCAACCTATACACCAATGTGGTGAGTAACACACCCTATCATATACCAGGGTGGTAGTAACACACCCTATCATATACCAGGGTGGTAGTAACACACCCTATCATATACCAGGGTGGTAGTAACACACCCTATCATATACCAGGGTGGTAGTAACACACCCTATTATATACCAGGGTGGTAGTAACACACCCTATTATATACCAGGGTGGTAGTAACACACCCTATCATATACCAGGGTGGTAGTAACACACCCTATCATATACCAGGGTGGTAGTAACACACCCTATCATATACCAGGGTGGTAGTAACACACCCTATTATATACCAGGGTGGTAGTAACACACCCTATTATATACCAGGGTGGTAGTAACACACCCTATCATATACCAGGGTGGTAGTAACACACCCTATTATATACCAGGGTGGTAGTAACACACCCTATTATATACCAGGGTGGTAGTAACACACCCTATTATATACCAGGGTGGTAGTAACACACCCTATCATATACCAGGGTGGTAGTAACACACCCTATCATATACCAGGGTGGTAGTAACACACCCTATCATATACCAGGGTGGTAGTAACACACCCTATCATATACCAGGGTGGTAGTAACACACCCTATTATATACCAGGGTGGTAGTAACACACCCTATTATATACCAGGGTGGTAGTAACACACCCTATTATATACCAGGGTGGTAGTAACACACCCTATTATATACCAGGGTGGTAGTAAAACACCCTATTATATACCAGGGTGGTAGTAACACACCCTATCATATACCAGGGTGGTTGTAACACACCCTATCATATACCAGGGTGGTAGTAACACACCCTATCATATACCAGGGTGATAGTAACACACCCCTATCATATACCAGGGTGGTAGTAACACACCCTATTATATACCAGGGTGGTGAGTAACACACCCTATCATACACCGTGGTGGTGAGTAACACACACCCTGTCATATACCAGGATAGTTAGTTACACAACCTATCATATACCAGGTTAGTGAGTTACACACACTCTATCATATACCAGGTAAGTGAGTAACTCACCCTATTATACACCATGGTGGTGAGTAACACACACCTTGTCATATACCAGGATAGTTAGTTACACACAATCTATCATATACCAGGTACTGTATTATTTCCACTGTATTATTTCCTGAGGCCTAAAGAAGTGCTTTAGACAACGAGGCACAGAATCTTGCCAGACAGGTTAAGTGGTACACCACAGGAGGTACAGGAGGTAATACAAGGACAGGTTGAATATCTTTTGGGTATAAAGTGGGGAGCAGGTACAGGACGGGAGTCACAGAGTTACATGACAATGGGGACAGTAGAAACAATGGACCTCTAACATCTTGGCCTGATTGTCGCATTATTCAAGAGAGGCTTCTATGCTAGAAATATTACATATAGAAAAGACTGTGATTGAAAGGCTAGATAACTACAATGTGTCCCACATGAGTTACACACAACCTATATTATACCAGCATGGTGATTAACATCCAATCTTTCATATAACAGGGTACTGAGATAGAGATGTGACACCAGATAGAGATTGGACAACAGGCAGAATTGACACCAGGTAGATGCATAGGTGAAACACCAGGTAGGGGATGTAGAAGAAAATGATTGGTCTTGAGTTTGTAGTTCTATCAAGGTTTTTTAATTTTTTACATGCACATGGAACAATCAAAGTACCGTAATCTAAATTTGACCGCACTCTGAGTAATCAAAGAATTTGCGTACAACAGACTTTTTGGACTCCTTCACTGGCCATTCCCCCTACTCATATTAATAACTTCAGTTCTCAGTTTCAAATTTACAACACAAGTGTAGCTGTATCATGTAGATATGTAGATGTGACACCAGTTAAATGTGTAGATGTAATATCTGGTAGATGTGTAGAGGTACAGATGTAATGTCTGGTAGATGTGCCACCAGGTAGAGGTCTAGATGTAATATCAGGTAGATGTGTCACCAGGTAGAGTTCTAGATGTAATATCAGGTAGATGTGTCACCAGGTAGAGTTCTAGATGTAATATCAGGTAGATGTGTCACCAGGTAGAGGTCTAGATGTAATAGCAGGCAGATATGTGACCAGGTAGAGGTCTAGATGTAATATCAGTCAGATGTGTCACCAAGTAGATGTGTAGATGTAATATGGGGTAGATGTGTGGATATGACACCAGGTAGCGGTGTAGATGTAATATCTGGTAGATGTGTAGGTGTAACACCAGGTAAAGGATGTGATACCCGGTAGATGTGAAAATGAGAAACCAGGTAGAAGGGTAAATGTAGCACCAGGAAGATGTATGAATGAAACACCAGATTGATGTGTAGATGTAACACCAGGTAAAGGTGTAGATATAATACCAAGTAAGGGTAGATATGTGACAACAGCTAGATGTGTATATGTAAAACCAGGCAGATGTGACTCTAGGCAAGGGTGTATATGTGACATATAAAATTGAAACAAGGTAGGTTGATGTGTAGGGCTGGTTTCTATACAAATTAAAATATTTCTACACATTTTTTCGTTCATCTTTCTTTTTCTTACTCTCTCTGCCTGTCACTCCCTCTGTTATTCTGTCTCCCTCTTTTTCTGTCTATTAGCCTGTAAGAAAGAGGAGTGTTCTCTCCAGGCTCCACCCGCCTGTCCCTCCCACCGGCGGTTGTCTGTCAAACAGACACAGTGCTGTGATTCCTTCCAGTGTGTGTGTGACTGTCATAACTCCACCCACTCCTGTCCTCCTGGATTCATCAGCTCCTTTTCCACCAACGACTGTGGCTGCACCGAGACTGCCTGCATGCCTGATCAGGTGTATATGTGTGTTTGTGTGTATGAGTGTGTCTGTGTAACAATGGCATGAAAAAGTAAGTACACCCCTTGGAAAGTAATAATTGTTTCTTGCATATATTTTGACAATATGGATATGTAATCTTTGCATCAACAATATTGACAGATATAGGTAACCAAAGTTAACAAATGTAATTTGCAATAATGTATTGACACATCTGTCTGAAATTGATGTACAAGTTTCTTGAAAATGTGCATCTGGCTTTGTGGCCAGGCAACTACCTACACTCGTCTGTCTAGAGCAAATGGTTACAGTAGTTGTGATATTTACCCAGGTGTCAGTTGTCTTCTTTCTATCTGGCCTTCCCTGTGGGTTTGCACAGTCTCTTTCTGATGGTTGATTAATGCATTTCGACATTAATTGTGGAAAGAGAGACCTGTAGATGCACTGATGTTAGAGACTTCTATGTGAATCTTATTGTCAACTCCTGGGATGGATTTTGTGGGACAACCTGTCCTATGTAAATTGTCCTATCGCGATTGCTAACAAGCTCCAGTCTATACTGAAACCACTTTTGCAAAACTCTTCACAAAATCTGCATTTCTAAAATGCATCTTGACCAAACAGTTGCTCTCACATTCAAAACTCACTAAAACCACCAAAACACTTCATACATGTCTCAAAACCACAACTTGTTCAACCAAAACACTGGCAACAATTCTCATATAGAAACATACACTCACCTAAAGGATAATTAGGAACACCTGTTCAATTTCTCATAAATGCAATTATCTTATCAACCAATCACATGGCAGTTGCTACAATGCATTTAGGGGTGTGGTCCTAGTCAAGACAATCTCCTGAACTCCAAACTGAATGTCAGAATGGGAAAGAAAGGAGATTTAAGAAATTTTGAGCGTGGCATGGTTGTTGGTGCCGGGATTACTGGGATTTTCACGCAAAACCATTTCTAGGGTTTACAAAGAATGGTGTGAAAAGGGAAAAACATCCAGTATGCGGCAGTCCTGTGGGCGAAAGTGCCTTGTTGATGCTAGAGGTCAGAGGAGAATGGGCCGTCTGATTCAAGCTGATAGAAGAGCAACTTTGACTGAAATAACCACTCATTACAACAGAGGTATGCAGCAAAGCATTTGTGAAGACACAACACGCACAACCTTGAGGCGGATGGGCTACAACAGCAGAAGACCCCACCGGGTACCACTCATCTCTACTACAAATAGGAAAAAGAGGCTACAATTTGCACTAGTTCACCAAAATTGGACAGTTGAAGACTGGAAGAATGTTGCCTGGTCTGATGAGTCTCGATTTCTGTTGAGACATTCAGATGGTAGAGTCAGAATTTGGCGTAAACAGAATGAGAACATGGATCCATCATGCCTTGTTACCACTGTGCAGGCTGGTGGTGGTGGTGTAATGGTGTGGGGAATGTTTTCTTGGCACACTTTAGGTCCCTTAGTGCCAATTGGGCATCGTTTAAATGCCACGGCCAACCTGAGCATTGTTTCTGACCATGTCCATCCCTTTATGACCACCATGTACCCATCCTCTGATGGCTACTTCCAGCAGGATAATGCACCATGTCACAAAGCTCGAATCATTTCAAATTGGTTTCTTGAACATGACAATGAGTTCACTGTACTGAAATGGCCCCCACAGTCACCAGATCTCAACCCAATAGAGCATCTTTGGGATGTGGTGGAACGGGAGCTTCGTGCCCTGGATGTGCATCCCACAAATCTCCATCAAACTGCAAGATGCTATCCTATCAATATGGGCCAACATTTCTAAAGAATGCTCTCTGCACCTTGTTGAATCAATGCCACGTAGAATTAAGGCAGTTCTGAAGGCGAAAGGGGGTCCAACATAGTATTAGTATGGTGTTCCTAATAATCCTTCAGGTGAGTGTATATAGTCATTCATAATACACTGACTAAAAAAACTAAAACAACAGGGAGCGTTACATAGCTCAGCATTCAACATGGTCATCCCCTGTAGGCTGGTCAATAAACTCCAATAAACTCCATGGACCAGCCCCTCTCTCTGCAACTGGACTTTGGACTTCCTAACCAACAGACCCCAGTCTGTCAGGTTAGACAAGCTCACCTCCTCCACCCTGATCCTGAACACTGGTGTTCCACAAGGCTGCGTGCTGAGCCCCCTCCTGTACTCCCTCTTCACCCACGACTGCGTTCCTGTACACAGTTCCAACACCATCGTCAAGTTTGTTGATGACACCACGGTGATAGGCCTGATCAGTGACAATGACGAGTCAGCCTACAGGGAGGAGGTCAAGTGCCTGGTGGTATGGTGAGCTGACAACAACCTGGCCCTCAATGCAGAGAAAACCAAGGAGCTCACTGTGGATTACAGGAAGTCTTAAAGCTGCAGTCAAGCCCCAGTTCTCATCAATGTCACTAAACTGAAGCATGTGTCCAGCTTCAAATTCCTGGGTGTCCACATCTCAGATAAGCTTTCCTGGACCACCAGCACCTTTCTTTTTTGAGGAGGCTGAAGAAAGCCCATCTGTCCTCCAAAATCCTTGTTATTTTTTACAGTTTTTCTCGATTGCTAAGACATTTCTTGAAAGCTGCTCTCCCTTTCTCTAAACTGTGAACACATAACCCAATTTTCAAGCTACATTCACAAAACCTCAGACTAACATGCACCCATTTTGTTTGTGCTAACAGTCCAGTTGACTGTGTATGTGAGATTGTGTGTAAAATTGTGTGTTTTTGTGCGTGTTTGTCTATTTGTGTGTGTCTGTGTGTATGTTCATGTTTTTAAGTGTGTGTGTGTGTGTGTTTACTTTTCTGTCTATGTAGGTTTGTGTAGTAGGGGGCGTGGTCTACCATGTGGGGAGCCAATGGGAGGAAGGTTGTGAAAAGTGCAGCTGCACCCAACAACGGGACTCACACACCAACCTGCACATTGCCCAGTGTGTCCCTCCTGTCTGTGACCACACCTGTCCCCTGGTAACTACACCCACACACACACACACAAACCTGTCCCGTGGTAACTGCACACACACACACACACACACACACACATACCAACCTGCACAATGCCCTGTGTCCCCTGATAACTACACACACACACCTGTCCCCTGGTAACTACACACACACATGCCAACCTGCACATTATTTAATATTTCATTGTAACCACACACAAACACATATACAAACCAAACTGCACATTAACCAGTGTCCTTCCTGTCTGTGACCACACCTGTCCCCTCGTAACTACACACACACACACACCTGTCTCCTGGTAACAGCACACACACACACACACAGACACACAAAAACACCTGTCCCCTCGTAACTACACACACCTGTCCCCTGGTAACAGCACACAAACACACAAAAACACCTGTCCCCTCGTAACTACACACACCTATCCCCTAGTAACAGCACACACAGACACACACAGACACACAAAAACACCTGTCCCCTGGTAACTACACACACTTCTGCAATTTGCCCACTGTGTTCCTCCTGTCTGTGACCACACCTGTCTCCCTGGTAATTACACACACACACCAACCTGCACATTACCTGTCTCTTACCAAAGGTATCAGAGATCACTGTACCTTATGTACATAATGTTATCTTGTATTATCTGAGGTACTGCATAATACAGAGATCACTGTACCTTATGTACATAATGTTATCTTGTATTACCTGAGAAACTGCATAATACAGAGATCACTGTACCTTATGTACATAATGTTATCTTGTATTACCTGAGAAACTGCATAATACAGAGATCACTGTACCTTATGTACATAATGTTATCTTGTATTACCTGAGAAACTGCATAATACAGAGATCACTGTACCTTATGTACATAATGTTATCTTGTATTATCTGAGGTACTGCATAATACAGAGATCACTGTACCTGATGGTACCTCATCTTACCTGAGAAACTGCATAATACAGAGGTCACTGTATCTCATGGTACCTTGTGTTTGTTTTTTTTTCAGTGTTTTGTTATTGTAATTGTACGGAACATTGTGCAGATTGAAGCCTTATTCATTGATTTAATTTCTTTAAGACTATACCACAGGAAATGCAGAGAAAGTGAAGGGGTCTGAATAAAAGGCACTGTATATTATTGATAATGGGTACATAGTAGTGTAAAGAATGAGCAGTACAAACACAAGCTGGCATGAATAACCTCACATACAAACACCCATACAACAAACACACACAGACAGACACACTCAGAGAGACACACTCAGAGAGACACACTCAGAGAGACACACTCAGACACAGCCAGACAGCCAGCCAGACACAGACAGCCAGACACAGACAGCCAGACAAAGACAGCCAGACAAAGACAGCCAGACACAGACAGACAGACAGACACAGACAGACAGACACAGACAGACAGACACAGACAGACAGAGACAGACAGCCAGACTGACAGACAGAGACAGACACAGACAGAGACAGACAGACAAAGACAGACAGAGACAGACAGACACATGAGTGGTGAGGAAGGTGTCATGTGATGTGTTTGTGTGTAGGGTTTGGTGAGGAAGGTGTCATGTGATGTGTTTGTGTGTAGGGTTTGGTGAGGAAGGTGTCATGTGATGTGTTTGTGTGTAGGGTTTGGTGAGGAAGGTGTCATGTGATGTGTTTGTGTGTAGGGTTTGGTGAGGAAGGTGTCATGTGATGTGTTTGTGTGTAGGATTCGGTGAGGAAGATGTCATGTGATGTGTTTGTGTGTAGGGTTTGGTGAGGAAGATGTCATGTGATGTGTTTGTGTGTAGGGTTTGGTGAGGAAGATGTCATGTGATGTGTTTGTGTGTAGGGTTCGGTATATGTGGAGTCTCAGGGGAAGTGTTGTGGGAGCTGCAGGAAGTCCAGCTGTGTGGAGAATGACAGACATACACCTGGAGACATACAGACGGAAGGACGGCTGAGAAAGGTCAGAGGGTGTGTGTGTCTGCTTTAGTGTGAAAGTCGTTGTTAGTGTGTAAGAGAATGAATGAAACGTTTGATTTGTCCATCTTTTGGTAGCTGGGGGAGGTGTGGAGGTCTCCGGAGGACATGTGTGTGTTGCATCAGTGTGTTTCTGTGGGAGACGGAGAGGTTTTCATCACACACACCAACGTCAGCTGTCCGCCACTAGATCCCCCACCCTGCCCCCTGGGAACGGAGCTGCACTGTGACACATCCGCCTGCTGTCCACAATGCCACTGTGGTATATACCCACACACACACACAAACCCACACACACACACACACAAACCTACACACACACACAAAGCTGCACAAACAAACAAACCCGCACACACACACAAACCCGCACACACACACAAACCCGCACAAACACACACACATAAACCTGCACAAACACACACGTAAACCCGCACAAACGCACATACAAACCCACACACACACACACACAAATCCACAGAAACCCACAGAAACCCGCACACACACACAAACCTGCACACACATACACACACAAACCCACACAAATACAAACCAACACACACACAAACGCAAACCCGCACACACAGAAACAAACCCGCACACACAAACACAGTATATGCCAAACTGCAGTTTTGGTATAGGGTTAGGGTTAGGTCATTGTGACAGAAATGGTCCGCCTTAAATTCAAACTGCAAGGACAATTAAGGAAGGAACCTATCTTTTTGATTCCTGAGAGGTACCAATGCCCGTTTGGGATGCCTGGGAGGTACCTTTGTCCATTTAGGATGCCTGGGAGGTACCTTTGTCCATTTAGGATGCCTGGGAGGTACCTTTGTCCATTTAGGATGCCTGGGAGGTACCTTTGTCCATTTAGGATGCCTGGGAGGTACCTTTGTCCATTTAGGATGCCTGGGAGGTACCTTTGTCCATTTAGGATGCCTGGGAGGTACCTTTGTCCATTTAGGATGCCTGGGAGGTACCTTTGTCCATTTAGGATGCCTGGGAGGTACCTTTGTCCATTTAGGATGCCTGGGAGGTACCTTTGTCCATTTAGGATGCCTGGGAGGTACCTTTGTCCATTTAGGATGCCTGGGAGGTACCTATGTCCATTTAGGATGCCTGGGAGGTACCTATGTCCATTTAGGATGCCTGGGAGGTACCTATGTCCATTTAGGATGCCTGGGAGGTACCTATGTCCATTTAGGATGCCTGGGAGGTACCTTTGTCCATTTAGGATGCCTGGGAGGTACCTTTGTCCATTTAGGATGCCTGGGAGGTACCTTTGTCCATTTAGGATGCCTGGGAGGTACCTTTGTCCATTTAGGATGCCTGGGAGGTACCTTTGTCCATTTAGGATGCCTGGGAGGTACCTTTGTCCATTTAGGATGCCTGGGAGGTACCTTTGTCCATTTAGGATGCCTGGGAGGTACCTTTGTCCATTTAGGATGCCTGGGAGGTACCTATGTCCATTTAGGATGCCTGGGAGGTACCTATGTCCATTTAGGATGCCTGGGAGGTACCTATGTCCATTTAGGATGCCTGGGAGGTACCTATGTCCATTTAGGATGCCTGGGAGGTACCTTTGTCCATTTAGCAGTTGTCACAAAGTCATTTTACAAAACACCCTGAAACCCCAAGAAGCAAGCAACAACAATGTTGAAGCACAACATATACTGTTGAAGGACCCAAGTCCATTTAGGATGTCTGAGAGGCCCTTAGTTCCTGATACATCCATGTGTCTCTATTGTCATCCATTTCACTATCTAAGTTTCTCTATTGCCATCCATATCACTATCTAAGTTTCTCTATTGCCATCCATATCACTATCTAAGTTTTCTCTATTGCCATCCATATCACTATCTAAGTTTCTCTATTGCCATCCATTTCACTATCTAAGTTTCTCTATTGCCATCCATATCACTATCTAAGTTTCTCTATTGCCATCCATATCACTATCTAAGTTTCTCTATTGCCATCCATATCACTATCTAAGTTTCTCTATTGCCATCCATATCACTATCTAAGTTTCTCTATTGCCATCCATATCACTATCTAAGTTTCTCTATTGCCATCCATATCACTATCTAAGTTTCTCTATTGCCATCCATATCACTATCTAAGTTTCTCTATTGCCATCCATTTCACTATCTAAGTTTCTCTATTGCCATCCATTTCACTATCTAAGTTTCTCTATTGCCATCCATATCACTATCTAAGTTTCTCTATTGCCATCCATATCACTATCTAAGTTTCTCTATTGCCATCCATATCACTATCTAAGTTTCTCTATTGCCATCCATATCACTATCTAAGTTTCTCTATTGCCATCCATATCACTATCTAAGTTTCTCTATTGCCATCCATATCACTATCTAAGTTTCTCTATTGCCATCCATATCACTATCTAAGTTTTCTCTATTGCCATCCATTTCACTATCTAAGTTTTCTCTATTGCCATCCATATCACTATCTAAGTTTCTCTATTGCCATCCATATCACTATCTAAGTTTCTCTATTGCCATCCATATCACTATCTAAGTTTCTCTATTGCCATCCATATCACTATCTAAGTTTCTCTATTGCCATCCATATCACTATCTAAGTTTCTCTATTGCCATCCATATCACTATCTAAGTTTCTCTATTGCCATCCATATCACTATCTAAGTTTCTCTATTGCCATCCATATCACTATCTAAGTTTCTCTATTGCCATCCATATCACTACTTATGTTTCTCCACAGCCATCCATATCACTATCTAAGTTTCTCTATTGCCATCCATATCACTACTTATGTTTCTCCACAGCCATCCATAACTTTCTTGCAATCTCTCCACAGCTCCCCAAGACGCCTGTGTTCTCAACCACACCCTGATAGGAGTAAGACAACACACACATACACACACACAAATAATACAACACACACACAAATATTCACAAACCCAGACAGGTCCTGTACACTAGACAGGCTTTTCATGTCTACACTTATTTCACTGGCCACTTGTGGATGGGTTTTTGTTCAAAAAAGTTTGTTGTTTTGTTATCAACAAAGGAAGTTTACATTGACTAGCATAGCAGTAGTATGATGTCAGTCCACTTTTCTGAGCACAGGTAAGGATGAGGAATAAATAGGTTCATGAAAGTAACCAAATGAATCATAATTCAAATTGGCAGAGAAAGTAGGTACAGTGTAATAATACAGTAGCTACAGCGTAGTATTACAGTGGTTAGTGTTATAGTTCAGTAACAACAGTGTAGTAGTACAGTAACAACAGTGTAGTAGTACAGTAGCAACAGTGTAGTAGTACAGTAACAACAGTGTAGTAGGACAGTAACTAAAGTATAGTAGGACAGTAGCTAAACTATAGTAGTACAGTAGCTAAAGTGTAGTAGTACATTAGCAACAATGTACTAGTACAGTAGCTAAAGTGTAGTAGCACAGTAGCTAAAGTGTATTAGTACAGTAGTTAAAGTAGAGTAGTACAGTAGCTGAAGTGTAGTAGTACAGTAGCAACAGTGTACTAGTACAGTATCTAAAGTGTAGTAATACATTAGTTACTGTAGATTTTGTTTATTTAATGACAAAGTGTGCATTGATCTTCATAAAACCCACCAGGTTCACGGCCTCAGACACCTTTACCAGACCATTATGCAGCCCTGGAAATCCAGACACTGCAATGACAAATTTGTCCTCAATGTTGGTTGTAGGAAAGATTGCATGGTAGGAACTATGAAAGGCATTACTACGGACAGGAGAAACAGACACACCTCTTCTGATTGGCTGTTACCTAATGTCAAGTTAAACTTCCATATTATTTTTCACGTCTGTCAGGCCAGCTTCACTCTGCCAGGTATCCCACACTGCCCAAACAGATGGTCATGTGACTCTATTGAAAGCCTAGTGGCCACGGCCCATTACACAAACATGTACCATGTATTCTTAACGATTTAATGAATAATGTTGTTGTGTTTGTGCGTGGTGTGCGTATTTGTCTGTGTGTGTGAGTGTCTTTGTGTATTTTTCTGTGTTTCTCCTTGTGGGGGGTGCGTGTGTGTGTCTATCTGTGTGGTGTGTTGGTTTGTGTGTGTGTGTGTGTATGTTTGTGTGTGTGTGGTGCGTTTGTCTTTGTTTGCGTATGTCTTTGTCTGTGTGTGTGTGTGATTATGTATGTTTGTTTGTGTGTGTGTGTGTGTGTGTGTCTGTTTGGTGTGTATGTTTATGTGTGTGTCCGTCTGTCTGTATGGTGTGTGTGTAGGCAGGGGAGCGTCTGATGGTGGATATGTGTACACACTGTTCATGCTCGGTGGAAGATGGAGCCGTTAAAAGATACAAGTTATCCTGCCGAAGAATCAGCTGTCCTACCTGTCCAGAGGTAAGACATCTTCCTCCCCATTATCCTCATCATCACCATAATTATCATAATCACCATCAAATGTAACACTTTCACCCTTATCATCATCATCACCATAATTATCATATTCACCATCACCATCATCACCATAATTATCATAATCACCATCAAAAGTAACACTTTCACGCTTATCATCATCATCACCATCATCCTCATCATCACCATAATTACCATAATCACCATCAAAACTAACATTTTCACCCTTATCATCATCATCATCACCCCATCATCACTATAATTTATCATCATTCCCATCGTCATCCTCACCACCACCCTATATCCTTATAATCACCACCATCATCCTCATCAACACCATCATCCTCATCATCCCCACCATCAAAATCATCACAATATACAATTTATTTATAAAGCCCTTTTTACATTAGCAGTTGTCACAACGTGCTTTTACAAAACACCCAGCATTAAACCCCAAGGAGCAAACAACAGTAGTGTTGAATTTCAGTGGCTAGGAAAAACTCCCTAAGAAGGCCGTGTATTGATTTATAGGTTAACAATAAAACCTTAAAATCAGCCCTAACCCTAACAGGTAGCCAGTGTAAAGAGGCTAGTACTGGAGTAATGTGTTAAATATTTTGTTGTTCTAGTTAGGATTCTAGCAGCCGTGTCCAGCACTAATTCAAGTTTATTAATTTGTCAGGGTAACCGGAAAGAAGAGCATTGCAGTAATCTAATCTAGAAGTAACAAAAGCATGGATTAGTTTTTCTGAATCCGTTTTTGAAGATGAAAATAAGCAACTCTTCAGACATATTTTATATTTTCATCAAAGGAGAGGTCAGGGTAATAATCATTACCATCACCACCATCACCATTATAATCATCACTACCATCATCCTCATCACCACCTTTATAATCATCACCACCACCATCATCATCCTCATCACCACCATCATCCTCATCACCACCTTTATAATCATCACCACCACCATCATCATCCTCATCACCACCATCATCCTCGTCACCACCATCATTCTAATCACCACCATCATTCTCATCACCACCATCATCCTCATCACCACCATTATAATCATCATCATCACCACCATCATCTTCATCATCACCACCATCATCTTCGTCATCACCACCATCATCCTCATCACCACCTTTATAATCATCACCACTACCATCATCCTCATCAACACCATTATAATCATCACCACCATTATAATCATCACCACCATCATTATCCTCATCACCATCATCATCCACATCATCACCATTATAATCATCCTCATCACCATCATCATCCTCATCACCATCATCATCCTCATCACCATCATCATCCTCATCACCACCATCATCCTCATCACCACCATTATAATCATCATCACGACCATCATCTTCATCACCACCATCATCATCCTCATCACCACTGTCATTATCAGCCTCATCACCACCATCTTCATCACCACCATCATCATCATCATCATCACCACCATTATCATCATCACCATCAGTATCCTCATTATCACCATCTTCATCATCACCATCATCATACTCATCATCACCATCTTCATCACCACCATTATCATCATCACCATCAGTATCCTCATTATCACCTTCATCATCACCACTACCATTGTCCTATCACCATCATAATCCACATCACCACCATTGTCCCCATGACCATCATCCTCATCACCCCCATCATTCTTTCTAAACAAACAGCTGGCGGCAGGGCTTTTTCTCATAGAGCTCCACTACTGTGGAATGATCTGCCAATTAAGGTTAGAAATACAAACTCAGTGCAAACTTTCAAGTGTCTACTAAAAATGTATCTCTACAGTACAGTTTATAATTAGGTGTAGCCTGGCCCGGGGGCGTGAAGGTGACCAGAAGGCTTGATACTGTCCACCCTTGCTGTCTTGCCAGGTGGGCTCTCGTGGCCACTGGGGTGCCCTCCCTCCAATGCCTTTCAGGGGAAGAGTCACTGGCTTGTTGTTGTCTCTCTGTTGCGCACTTGTGCAATTGGGCTGAACTCTACTGGCAATACTCTGCCCTCTTTCAAGGTGGTTGCGGATGGTGGGTGTCCCTTTGGTTGATGCCTGGCAATGTGGGTGGATCCCCCTGTCTCAGTTCCAAGGTGTTACGCTGCTATATTATTGTGCTGGGGGATATGAGGAATGCACTTTATAACTTTTCTCAGTCTCCTCCAGTTTAAAATTTTAGGAGGAGATGAGGTCCTGATCCACACCTGCGGAGAACCTGGTTTGGGGGGCCCGTTGCTGTCCTTGTCCACCTGGTCATACTTTTGACCTAGTCTAGAATCAAATAGACTCTGGATTTAGCCCAGAGAAATTTATTTATTATTCTAATTGGACTCTTAATATCTCACCCGGCACAGCCAGCAGAGGACTGGTCACCCCTCTGAGCCTGGGTCCTCTCTAGGTTTCTTCCTAAAATTCGGCCTTCTTAGGGAGTTTTTCCTAGCCACTGAAATTCAACACTGCTGTTGTTTTCTCTTTGGGGTTTAAGGCCGGGTGTCTCTGTAAAGCACTTTGTGACAACTGCTGTGTTATAAAAGGCTTTATAAATAAATTTGATTGATTGTTTGATTCATCAGAAATCTCGGCCTAACCCTTCATCATCCTATATTGGGAACTATATGGCCTCTGTTTGTGTGTGTTGCAGGGTTATGTTCTAGAGGAGGTTCCAGAGTCGTGTTGTGGTCGTTGTGTGGCCACTGCCTGCATTGTCCAACAAAATGATGGCCACACCATCACTATCCAGGTTAGACACACTTCTCTCTATCCCTAAACTTAACCCTCTAAATCCTAACCCCTGACCATAACTACTAACCCTAAACTCTCATTAAAGGCTGTCCTTTCTAAGCCTGTCTATATATCCTCCAAGTGAACACAACTCTGATTAAAAACTGTCCTTTCTAAGCCTGTCTATATACCCTCCAGGTGAACACAACTCTGATTAAAAACTGTCCTTTCTAAGCCTGTCTATATACCCTCCAGGTCAACACAACTCTGACCGAAGGCTGTAGCCAGTTCTCCTGTGGTGTCAACAGTAAAGGAGAGCTGGTTCTCAAGACCATTTTGACCACCTGCCCTCCTTTTGAACGCCAACTTTGCCTGGACCATGGGGTATGGCCACACACTCAATAGTAATATCTACAGGGTAGCAGGTTGTGTAGCTGTTTTAGCATCTGATTCACAAAAGATGGTCGGTCGAAACCACAAGCTAGCAAGGTGAAAAATATTTTTGTCACTGGGAAAGTCAAATAGCCCATGCTTTCAGGTCATTTCTGCAAATAGATTAGATTACATTCAACTTTTTTGTCATTGAACAGTAAGAGCAAAGCACAATGAAATGTAGTTAGCGTCTAACCAGAGGTTGCAAGTGGAATATATTGATGTGCAATGAAGGCAAATACAGCACAAATGGCAATTCTAAATGTGAAATGAAGGCAAATAGGGGATGGCAGAAAATGTATGAGTATTAAATATATGTACAGTTGTGCTCATAAGTTTGCATACCCTGGCATAAATTGTAAAATGTTGTCTTTTATTTAAGGATAGTGAACATATGAAGCCATTTATTATCACATAGTTGTGTGGCTGCTTTTTAAATCATAATAACAGAAATCACCCAAATGGCCGTGATAAAAAGTTTACATACGCTTGAATGTTTGGCCTTGTTACAGACACAGAAGGTGACACACACAGGTAAAAATGGCAATTAGAGGTGAATCTCCCACACCTGTGACTTTTTAAATTGCAATTAGTGTATCTGTATAGTCAATGAGTTTGTTGGCTTTCACATGGATGCACTGAACTGGCTTGATACTGAGCCATGGGGAGCATGAAAGAACTGTCAAAAGACCTGCGTAACAAGGTACACTTTATAAAGATGGAAAAGGATACAAAAAGATATGCCAGTCAGTACTGTTCAATAAAGAAGTGGAACATTCGGGGATCTCTTGATACCAAGCCAAGGTCAGATAGACCAAGAGAGATTTTAAAACTGCCAAAAGAATTGTTCGGTATACAAAGAAAAACCCACAGGTAACCTCAAGAGAAATACAGGCTGCTCTTGAAAATGGCTGTGTGGTTGTTTCTAGGAGCACAATACGACAAAACTTGGTCTGCATGGTCAAGTTGCCAGAAAGAAGCCTTTACTGCGCCAATGCCACAAAAAAGCTTGGTTACAATATGCCCAACACCTTAACATGCTTCACAGCTTCTGGCACACCGTAAATTGGAGTGAGGAGACCAAAATAGAGCTTTATGGTCACAACCATAAGCGCTATGTTTGGAGAGGGGTCAACAAGGGCTAGAGTGAACAAAATACCATCCCCACTCTGAAGCATGGTGGTGGCTCACTGATGTTTTGGGGGTGTGTGAGATCTAAAGGCACAGGGAATCTTGTGAAAATTGATGGCAAGATGAATGCTGCATTTTATCATAAAAACTGGCAGACAATTTGCATTCTTCTGCACAAAAGGTGCGCATGGGACGCTCTTGGACTTTCCAGCACGACAATGGCTCTAACGGTACATATATTACCAATTCTCCAAGGGTATGCAAATTTTTTAGCACAACTGTATGTACAAGTGGGAAATGAATAGTTGTGTAATGAGGCAAATGCAAGTGCAAACATCAGTTCTGACTGTACAGTCGAGCAAATTGGAGGTGTAAGGTAGTCTGTACAACTGAAATGCAGGGATAGCAGCAGTGAGGTTCCTGTGGTAGACAAGTACATCTAGTACAAAAGCAATTCTAAATGTACAGTGCAGCTAAATTGAAGGAGCAAGATACGTGTAACAACTGAAAACTTCCTTATCAGATTTTGCAAGGCAGTGTCAGAGTCCAGTAGTACAAGGGAGTTGTGCAACAAGGTCTCTGAGAGGCAGTACTAGGGCGGGTGGGTTAGTGATGAGTACAGAGTTCAGCAGGGTTACAGTAGCTGGGAAGAAACTGTTCCTGAGCCTGCTGGCGTGGGAACAAAGAGACCTGTACCGTGAGGGCAAACAGTTTGTGGCATGGGTGGGAAGGGTCCCTGATGATGCCGCACGCCCTATGTAGACACCGCTTGCACTGGAGGTCTACGATGGCAGGGAACTGGGCACCAGTGATGTGCTGGAGGTCTATGATGGCAGGGAGCTGGGCACCAGTGATGTGCTGGAGGTCTATGATGGTAGGGAGCTGGGCACCAGTGATGTGCTGGAGGTCTATGATGGCAGGGAGCTGGGCACCAGTGATGTGCTGGAGGTCTATAATGGCAGGGAGCTGGGCACCAGTGATGTGCTGGAGGTCTATGATGGCAGGGAGCGGGACACCAGTGATGTGCTGGAGGTCTACGATGGCAGGGAGCTGGGTACCAGTGATGTGTTGTTGTAGAGAGAGGGGCTGATCCCCAGGTCGTGGAGTTTGTTGACCAGCCTAGTGGGGATGACCGTATTGAATGCTGAGCTAATGTCTATGAACAGCATTCTCACATAGGTGTTGGTTTTGTCCAAGTGGGTCAGGGCGGAGTGTTAGACCCTCTGTAGACCTGTTTGTCTGGTAGGCAAACTGGTAGGGATCCAGTGTTGGGGGAGGCAGAACTTAAGGTGGTCCAGAACTAGTATTTCAAAGCGCTTCATGATCATGGAGGTGAGTGCAACTGGTCAGAAGTCATTCAGGCTAGACGTGGTCGACTGCTTCGGCACTGGCACAATGGCTGTGGTCTTGAAGCACGTGGGGACAACTGCCTGGACCAGTGACAGGTAGAAAATGTCAGTAAAGACCTCGGCCAGTATATGTTCTGAGCACACGCCTGGGGACGCCATCAGGGCCAGCAGCCCTGTGTGCATTCACCCTGCTCAGTGCAGACAACACATCTAGATATTCTGAGGGGGAGGTCGTCTGGGGGGAGCTCAACTGTAATGGCTGGATCTTTGTTGTCCCTGTTGAAGCGTGCGTAGAACCAGTTTAACTCGTCAGTGAAGGAGACATTGCTAGAAAGAGAATATGTGTCTCAGTTGACTTCGTAAAATAAGATGTAGAAAAGACTGTGTTTATTGTAGCTGTATATACTATAATATATTACATTATTACATACATTATTACATTATTACATATATTATATTACTGTGTATATTCTGCATAATATTATAATTACAAAATACTTTGTGTGTCCGTTGTTCAGGGGAAGGTCAGCCAGATAGGAACAAGCTGTTGTGAGATGTGTAAGTATCATGTGTTTGTGCAAAATCTGTGTTTGTGTGAAAGGTGTGTGTATGCATGAAATAAGTGTGTGCATTAGCTTTGTGTATGTGTAATAAGTGTGTGTGTGTGTGTGTGTGTGTGTGTATATGTGTGTCTATGCATAGGCACTGAGCCAGAGTGCACTAAGATGGTGGGAACTCTCAACTATATCAAAGTGGATGACTGTCAGTCACAGCAACCAATAGAACTACACTACTGTGAGGTGAGAATAATGCATCCTCATCATTCATCTAATGCTTATACAAAGGGATCCAACCCATTTCAAGACTGATATAACACGATCCCTAATCCAAAGTGATCTATCCATTATCCAAAGTGATCTATCCCTTGTACAAAAGGGATCTAACCCTAATTAAAGACTTTATTTGGCATTTCGCCCAAATTCCTTTCAAGGTTTTGGAACAAAAATTGCAGTTCCTCAAAAATCCATCATGTGGCAAACTTCATGAGGCAAATGCAAGGTGCTCTCAAGTACATTTAGTTGTATTCCTGTACAAAAATGTGGCTAGGCAGATGGTGTCTGTCTGGATTGTTAGGTATACTGCAAAACCACCTCAGGGCTTTAAAACCTTTTGAGATATTTCAAAATGTGTGCTTAAGTACAGGCCTCAAGTGTGTTGAAAATGATATAAATTGATGGTACTAAAAATCTTTATGGTTTCAGAAAAATACAAATAAAATATCCTGTTAGAGCATGTGGAGTTTATTAAACTGTTTCGGAGCGCTAGGTGATTGCTGTTCGGAGATATTCAGTGTTGACTTTGTATAAACAAGACTTTTGGATTGTATACATGGCCTTTGGCCATATGGTAATCTACAAATGGACAGTGTACATTAAACATTTAAAAACAAAGCGAACAGTATGCATGAAAATGTAAATTAACTAAAATAATAGTGTACATAAGCCATGTAAATACACACCTCTTGCATTTGAGGCTGGATGACTACCTTCTTGGGTCGGCCTATTTTTGCAGTTGTTGGAGGACCTTCCTAGAGTGCTAACCCAGCAGGACAGGCCCCTCTGTGCCCACAGTGAAAATTGAAAAAAGTCACAAGATTTACTTATATAGCGCAATTCATATAAAGAAGCAATTTAATATGCTTTACAAATAAAAATAATATAAATGCAATAGAATAAAAACAGTCAGATTGTTCCAATTCTCTAACCACCCTCCTTGGGGACTCTTCACCCTGGTCTCTCAATCCTTGCACTCGAGTGCTTGGATAAACTCAACAGTCCTTTCGGAGATAATACCCTTCATCAATGTAGCAGCACAACAACAAGCATTATCTGTCACCAGCACATTGTTACATTTACACAGAGGTTATTCCTCTGATAGCACCAGAACTTGCATTACAGAATAACTATTGGTAAAACATAGGAAATACCTTATTGAGCAGTTGATATGTAATGGAAGTCTATTCGTTTGATTGGGCCTTGATCGTGAGCTCTCCCCAGGGGCGGAAGTTTCATCATACATGAGTGGGACATTCTGAAAATGCAGTTTATCAACACAACTCTTATTATAATGAAAGCTCAAACTCTTTAGAACGTTGCAGTATGGTAAAAAAATAGCGTAATTCGAATCAGGCTGGCTTTAGGACCACACGCAGGCACTGTGCTGTGAGGTAGTTGCTGGTCTGGTTACCGTAGTAGAGTAAAGGCTACCGTTGCAATTGTGATCTCTGGTTCATGAAAGTTTGGTAACCTAACTGACATTATTGTCACCATCTAGGGTTAAACTAGAGGACTAAACCTCTACTAATATATTGTCACTACCAGACACCCAATTGGTTCTTTTCTGGATTTTGCCACACACACACAGACCAATAAATCAATTTATTAATAAATGTGTAAAAAGTTCTTCAAAACATGGTGAACAGAGTCTGCATCCAAAATAGTTAAAACATTCTTAAAACTGACGTCTGGGATTTCAGGGTCGAAGAAGCAGAGCTGTAGACGTCGGTACTGTCTCTTTAAGGGTGGGTACAAACTAGCAGAGTACAAAGCTGGGGTTGCTTAATGAAGTCACAGTCTTCCGTCGCCAATCCCTCTTGAGGGGGGAGGGAAGAGAGAAAGAGAGCACCCAAGATCGGCTTTTAACCAGAATTGGTTTGAAAGAGCGCATAAAACAGGTACTCACCTGATATCCAACAAATCTGTATTTTCACAAAATAAACTGTTAAGGAAATGTCCTGGATAAGGGTTAGGGTTTCCTTGTTAAGAACTCTTAATGGAAGTTAGTACAGAGACAAAATAATCTTGGCACAATTAATTGTTTAATTTACTTGCAAGTAGAGACGCGTCAAAAGCTTACAGAATAAACACGGTGAAGAATCTCTGAGGAAAATACATGGTCAGAATTTAATACAGTTAAAAGGGGTGTGGTAAGATACTGCCCAGCTGTCAACAATACATAGGTAATACCCAAAGGGCGGGCTGTCCCCCCACCTTATCCTAAGGTCCTAAAGACACTGTAGGTGACCTATTCAACGCAGAAGGGACACACCACCTGGGCAAAGAAGAGACAGATTGATGGAGGACCTAATGATATACTGACACCATTCAATGATGACCATTAACAAATACCAGATCCCCCTCTCCCACATTCCTTTCATGCGGATTCAGTACTTTAACTAAGTACCTCATTTATAGAATTAACTATATATCCGTTCAAGAAATTCCATAACAATACATGCAAATTAATTAAATTTCACAGTGGACACCAGATCTGATGCCATCAGCTTTATTGGGTTTGTAAGCTTGTTGACCATGACAAATAGAGTGTGGGTATTGTTTATATTCTTGTTGATCATTCCTGATAAATGTTGCTGTCTGGCCCTGCGTAACTCATAGTTGAAGCTACCAAGGCTTTGTTCATAGATGTTGTAGTGGATTTGAAGTTTAGTTTTTCACCACTTAAGTTCTGCTTTCTTACATTCTCTTTTCAGGGAATTTACCATCATGGTGGTTCTCCATGGTGTTTTCTGTTTGCTCTGAGTTTTTTATACCTTTACCGGTGCAACATAATCCATGACATTCAATATTTTGGCATTAAAATTATCCAGGAGTAGATCAACGGACTCAGCACTTATTGTTGGAGAGATGGCTATGGCTTCCATGAACTGAGCATCGGTACTCTGATTAATGTACCTTTCTTAACAGAAACTCCCTTATGTAGTGTTATGATCCCTAACCCTTATCTAAATGTTGTAATCATGACCCTTATGAAGAGTGTTGTAATCATAATATTTATCTAGAGTGATTTACATATTGAATTCTGTAATATTTCTCTCATCCTCTTCTTCACTCAATTCTTTCTCCATCTATCTCTGTCTTTTTCTATGTCTATATTTTTGTCTTTCTCTTCCTCTCTTTTTCTCTCTCCATTTCACTCCTTTGACTTTGCTACATTATTTCTCTCAATCTTTTTCCCAGGGGAAGTGTCACAGTAAGAGTATGTATTCTCTCGAGACTAACTCTATGAAGAAGGAGTGTGTGTGTTGCACAGCCATGAAGACAGAGCCCCTGAGTGTTCCTCTGCTGTGTCCAAATGGTACCCTGACACATCACAATGTTATGTCAGTCACCGCGTGCGACTGTCAAGACCTGCACTGCACTTAGAGAGTGTACCCAGATAAACATATATTCAAATAAACATAATAAACATTGTTGGTATTATCATGCAATACTGGTCTGTTTCTTAGTTTGTCAGTCTCTCTGTATTCATGTGATATCTGGTCAGTTCATGAACTCTAAATGTTAATAATTGGCCTTACACATTCTTCCTCAGGAAATCAGGCTTCAGGAAAAATCAAGAAGTTAAATGAGGTCTACATAAATGTTACAGTCAACTCAAAGTATTGCTACCCTCTTAATCATTTATTTTATTGTATACTGCTTTGTTTGGGTCATTACTCTGAACATTAATTATTGGGCAAACAACTTTAAGCTACACTACCTCCTTACATGAAGCAATAGATATTACTCTAAACAATATGTATAGATATATACATGTACATTGGGGAGAACAAGTATTTGATACAGTGGTTTTCCCACTTACAAAGCATGTAGAAGTCTGTAATTTTTTTATCATAGGTACTCTTCAACTGTGAGTGACAGAATCTAAAACCAAAATCCAGAAAATCACATTGTATGATTTTTAAGTAAGTAATTTGCATTTTATTGCAGGACATAAGTATTTGATACATCAGAAGAGCAGAACTTAATATTTGGTACAGAAACCTTTGTTTGCAATTACAGAGATCATACGTTTCCTGTAGTTCTTGACCAGGTTTGCACACACTGCAGCAGGGATTTTGGCCCACTCCTCCATACAGACCTTCTGCAGATCCTTCAGGTTTCGGGGGATCTGTGCCGGGGAGCTAACAAGACTGTGCTGGGGGGCTAACATTGTTTCTTCCTGGTGGCACAGACGCAGTTTTTTCTATTTCTACACTAACATAATCCTTGCCTGACATTTGTGTCAGAAGCCAAGCTTCTAACTCTGCTATCTTTAACTGAAGACGATAGTTCTCCTCCGTGTTGTTGCTACAACAATTACAGTGATAAGGCATTGTAATGATACTTAGCCTCGGGTGTTCAGGGGTGAGTAGTCCCGTTAGTTATGTCCAAAAAGAATCCCGGTGTAGTAAACTTGGGTAAGAGGTCAACAGATGAAAAATATGGCATTGGTAAAACTCTTAAAGTATAATTTGACCAATTAGTTTATATAGAGTAAAAAAAAAAAAATAGTTTGGCAGGTTGCCAGGTAGGTAACAGCAGGCAGCATACAACACGTCAATGATTCCACAATGCAATTGGTAAGTCACGTAACTTACAGGAAGAGCTACCAGCGCTTTGGAATCTGGGTGACAATCCAACATCTGCTAGTCGCTGCCAGTACTGAATCAGCCTCCACCGACCTCCTTCTATCACTCTGTGAAATAACGCTTAATCTAATCCGCGGAAACAACATGGATCAGGCTCAGAATTTGTTTTGTTTTTTTTAGAATTTTTTAGATGAGAAAGCTAAAAGATACTCCGTCAAAGGGGGAGCGTGACACAAACACACAGACTTTAAGTCTACCCGGGTCTGAGCCTGGTCCTTTAGTAAACGTGACTGAGACTGAAATGTTGACCTTGTTGATGAAAGTTTGGATAATGTGCCTGCGAGATGTAGGAATAATGTTGAATATATTCCTAATAGAATGCACAGGTCTAAAGATTTGACTTCAAGGACTTCAAATTCATTTTCAAAGGAGAGATAATGAAGGGCTCCCACCTGTTGGATCTGGTTAAAAGTGTGACAGCAACCAATAAAATTGCTGAGACAAGAAGGCCATTGGGGTGGGGGTCATGGCATGTCTCAATCAATCAATCAAAATGTATTTATAAAGCGCTTTTTACAACAGCAGTTGTCACAAAGTGCTTTACAGAGACACCCGGCCTTAAACCCCAAGGAGCAAACAACAGCAGTGTTGAATTTCAGTGGCTAGGAAAAACTCCCTAAGAAGGTCGAATTTTAGGAAGAAACCTAGAGAGGACCCAGGCTCAGAGGGGTGACCAGTCCTCTTCTGGCTGTGCCGGGTGAGATATTAAGAGTCCAATTGGAATAATAAATAAATTTCTCTTGGCTAAATCCAGAGTATATTTGATTTTAGACTAGGTCAGAAGTATGACCAGGTGGACAAGGACAGGAACAGCAACGGTCCCCCCAAACCAGGTAATCCGCATGCCTTTTACAACTATTCCAAATGCGCTTGTAAGGCGTAAAATCTAATTTGTATAAACAAATGTCTGGCGACACAATGGATGATTTAGCCACTCCTCCAGCAACTGGTTATCAACCAACTAAAGCTTTCTTGGTACCCCCTACCACGGACCCCACCAAATGGCTTCCATTTTAATGTGTTTTTATTTTATGCTTTTTTGAAGTGTATGTTTTACCTTGAATAGGTGTTGAATGAAAAATATGTAAACATTGATGTGATTTTACGAATGGTTTCATTTTTGAATAATAAAGCTGACATACTCATGATTTACTTTTCTATTTCAACAACCATGACACAAATTAAATGATTCACAAGATTGAGCATTGAGTATGCAATTAAACATGTGAGTTTAGCGCATTGTAAAATCAATATAAAAAGACATAGCATCTTTATAACTCAAACCTCTTGTCATTAGATAAAGAACACACAATGTTTTCCACACGTAGTTGACAGCATGTCCTGGACTTTTTTTTAACTGTATTCCACATTCTCACAGGATTGCAGAAAGGCACTGATTGATTTGGAAAAATATGTAAAATCTGGGGTGTTTCCAAACCCTTCTAATACCATCGTCTGTTGTGTAAATAGCCAGCCAGTGTTCCCCGGGGTGAATGCTCGGGTGTGTACTAACAATCATCATGAAACATCTCAGACTGGTCCACTTGGTAGTTGGTCACATGCCAGCACACCATAGAAAGGAGTCCTAGATGAAAATTGATTCACCACTCCGGTCAACTCTGCAGTATTAATTTCCACAATGTTTTCCTAATAGTAGTCAACCATGACTTTTCACCGGTTTGACACTTCCATAATGGAGTCAAAAATTGAATAAACAACCAAATTCCCTGGCATTCCCTGACCTGATCAAGGATAGGTGCTGACCACATTCTTCATCCGGCATGCAGTTGAAAGTCAGACCTGTCAATAGCCAAGGCTTGGTCCTTTAGGTGTTTTCCTGAAGTTGGTTGTGACACACATGTCTGTATAATGTCAGAGGATTATTAGGTACTCTGACCATCTGTTTATCTGCTTAAATAAGGGCATCAGTCCTTTGTTCCTAAGGAATGTGGCCCTTGGCGGGGAGGTAGGGGCAATTGGCCTCTATAGGCAAACACAACAGTAAACATTATGGCAGGAAGGATAAGGTGGGGGGACAGCCCACCCTTTGGGTAAAACCTATGTGACGCAAGACAGCAGGGCAGCATCTTACCACACCCCTTTTCCCCCTTTAAGTACTGATGATTGTCCTGTATTAATTTAGAGACTCCTCAGATTATTATTTTGTAAGCGTTTGATGCGTCTCTCTATTTGCAAATAACTTGTGGCCAAGACAAAATTGTGCCAAGACAATTTTGTCTCCATACTTACTCCATTAAAAGTTCTGATCGATGGAATTAAAATCACGGTCTACGTACATAGCCATAAACTCCAAATGATAATGTTTGAAATTAAATAGATTTTTTGTGTAACTTCCTGTAAAACTGTCAGTGTTCACCAATCCAACAACAATACATTTTGGCAAAGGTCCTAAAAATAGGTTTTCCTGGTTGCAAACGCGACCCCCTGATGGTAAACTAAATGTCTTCATTGACACTCTTTCAATTGGGTACTTGGCAGTGGTTGAGAGTAGCACTTGAGCGTGTCCAAGTTTCACGGCTGGTGAAACAGACACTTTCTTGACAAATAGTGACGCAGATAATATATGCAAACAAGAATGCACATTCCCGGCCCCCATAAGACAGAACTTGTCTTGATTGCGGACCATCCTAACCTTTATGTCAACGCCGTTTAACATGAGTTTCTCTTGAAAGAAGATATCGCTATGAACAGGGCCGATCATTTTAAATGTTGTACTATCTGCTGAATAGGCTGCCCTTTTTGTGAGTCCATCGTTCTCGCCTGCAGGGTCCGTAACATCCATGTGACCTGCGGCGTCCTTGTAAAACAAACCAGCTTGAAACTGAGTCTTTAATGTATCACATCCATAATTCAGAATGCTCTCTATAACGGCTCTGTAGGGGTATGTGTTGCTACTCTGACTAATTAAACAATCACCCAAGGAGACATCCACTTGTGAAAATAGGGTGGCTATTGGGTAGTTGATAACCCCAACACTGGCATCAATATTAGTTCTGTCCGGTTTAGTGACTTTTACACGTAGGAACAACAAAGTAGTGTTTAGATCAACATAGTCTTCGCCATTCCCAGCAATAAAGAACTCCAGAGGGTCTGCGTCTGATATTGCTGATAGGGTCGGTATTTTAATGTATGTATTTTTCTCAATAGATGTCTGTGTGAAGGGAACTGAGTAAATCCAACTCTGTTTTCATACATTCACCAGACATACGGTGTAGGAGTGCCATCTTTCTAAAATATATTCTTAATCAGCTTTGCCGTGTTCCCTTTGAGTGTCCTACGAGCTGTATGTCTTCTTTTAACCGTGGCTCTTGTGGTCAGGGTCATAACCATCAATCCTGAACCAACTATATTCCTAGCTGCCTAGCCTATTCCTAGCTAGACCGGCCCCATACATTGCAGCGCTACCATAATACCCCGGTAAACCGTTACCGGCCTGTGTTGTGTAGTATTCAACATACCTTTGAGGATCATCGTAGAGTTTCTGAGGCTGCATCTTATATTCTAAAAGATTGTTTGACGGGTCTGAAGTGTAATTTTGCAATCATCTACCCTACTATGAATGAAAACAGCTGGTCTTGATCAGATTTTACTTCAATACAGTTTTCATCAAACTGACTCTTACTAAGAGGTACGTAGTGTGGTTTGTCATACAGTTCTCAACAGCGGGACTTGGCTGTCACCAACACGTTGATAATCAATCATATCTGTGGAGATGTATAGGGTGTTAAACCTAACCAGAATATCTGTGGGGAATGCCCCGTACCATTGGGCGTACCACCGATTGCCTGGTTTAGAGACGAATATCTGTTCCAGTTTGGCACTAAATTTCTAACTAAAATGGGGCTCAACTTTTAGAAACATTCTATTTTTAAATTCATCATACCCTGCCAATACACATGTGGCTTTATATAAATGTTGATCTCTGCCACTAGTTTTACTTTGTCATTGTAATAACCGGTGTTGAGTTCATATTTCTAAGTTTTGTCGTTATTCGAGTCATTATGTTCAAATGTGTTTTCACCCCATGTAAAAGTCTTCCATGAATTCTATCAAAGATACTTCCCAATCTTTCAAATATATACCTTTGGCAAATTTTGTGGTATAGCTCGAACTCCAATTGTTTGGATAGACATGTCTCGACGAGTTTTATCCAGTTTCTAGGTCAAGCACTTGTTCCGATGGGATCCAGCTGTTGAATTTCTCAGGCCAACCAAGCCATTTCACAACACAAATTTTCTTCCCTTTCTGTATTTTCTCATCCAGAACTGCTTCCACTTTAATAGTTTTATCCTTAGCCACGATTATTCTCAGTGATTCCTGTTCATAAAAAGTCCCAACTATCACATCACCATCGTAATCTTTTATTCTGTATACAGGAGGTACCCGCAGAATACATTCTGTTATTGTAAAATATTCATCTGTGTACCCTTTTTCATATCCTTTTGTAAACGCTCCTCTCAACTTTGAGAGTCTCACATTATCTCCAACTCGGAACTTGTAGCTTTGATTACCATTTCTCATTATTGTTGTACCATACAGGTTCTTGAGAACTAATCTAACATTTTCTTCATAAAGGTCAGCAGGTTTCATCTTAATAGATCGATGGTAGCTATGGTTGAACTAAATCTTGAATAACCTCAACATTTTGTTGTCTTCTTCCTTTTTTTAATATGTTTTCAAATGCGTGCTTTACCTCAATATCTCTTTTATTTCTCAGCACACAAATCCATGCGTATTTGCTTAATACATCTATGCATGTAAACATACATTTCATGTTATCGTTTCCCACACTGTAAGCACTCATGTCAACCAAATCCAGCTGAAATTGTCAATTTATATTATGAACAATAACTCTATTTCTTTGAAAATGTATAGCTACAGGCCTGTGTAGCAGGTATGTATTCTGGGCGAGTAGCCAGCCATTTGCCTGGCCATTTTTGAGGATCTCCCCGGTTTTCTCCAAATACGCTATTTTCAATCCCTCTCTACCCACATAAGCACCAGGGTTTGCCGGGTCGTAGTAAATGCTTTTCATGACCTGTTCAGACATTGTACAACATTTGGACAATAATGAGAAGTAATACATGTTTAACATCCAAGAAATTCAGAAAAGTTACAAAAACATTCAGATTTCTGCTGATTAGAAAATCTGTAAACAATTTAGAAATACATTCTACATCCACAGCATCATTACTCAACAATTTTACCACACAAACATCTTTTACATACGTAAACAAACATAACAGAGGCCCAATTTTAAAGTCTTTGTTATCAGCATTAGAGCCTTTGAATCAACACCGTTTGACAACAATTCAGTAAGAGAGCACAATAGTTTATCAATATCATCTTTCAATGTGTCTTTTTTAGAGAGCTATGTAGTTTATCATTATCATCTTTCAATGTGTCTTTTTTATAGAGCTATGTAGTTTATCAGTATCATCTTTCAATGTGTCTTTTTTATAGAGCTATGTAGTTAATCAGTATCGTCTATGAAGTTTTCAACTTGTCCATGTCTTCCTGAGTGTTCTCTTTCTGGCGTTTGGCTTCCTCAGTTAGTAAAATCAAGTCAAGAGAGCACTTGTTGAGTATGGCCTCCCATTTGTTTTTAAAAGGTTGTCATGACCAAACAATGGAAATTTTCTGAAAAAAAGTAATGTAACTGTTTAATTACCAGTGCCTCCAGGATTTTAGTAAGGAATGACAATTAAGAGACATGGTGACAGTTATCAATGACATTAGTGTCTCCACCATTACACAGTGAGAACACATTCCGTTTCCAGATATTAGGGATAACCCCTGAAAAGTAATGTTATATTAAATATATGGGCTTGAGGCCCAGAGATATTTGGAGCAGTACTAAACCATATAAGCCTAGATCTAGCATAGCACTCCCTGTAGTTTTGTTTTTGTCTATTTCTAGCATTGAATCAGAATAAACTCAGTGAAAACTGTTGACTCTTATAATCAGAGTGTTCCTGCACAATTATTCACTTTTCATGAATATAGATTTCTCAATGTCTTAAAAGTCTGTCAGTCCAAACTAGAAGTTGATCTTCTACCATTTGCCCATGCCACATTTATTTAATGAATAACATCAGATACTTCAGAATTAAACCAGGGATTGGATCTGTTCTTGACTCTGATCTTCACATAAGAGGCATGCTTATCTACTATAGAGGTAAAATGAAAATTTCAAAATTGTCAGAAAAGTTACCTCCAGACATTTGCAGTAAACCTGTAACCAGTTGTTAATTACCAGCAGTCTGCTAAAATGATGAATACCACACTCTAGTAAATGTAAAAAGTTAATGTATTTCAATGGCTAGTTGCTTAAACTATTCTGAGCTACATTGTATCCCACATGAAAGGTAATAGAATACATTTGTTTGTGGAGAACACATTGATGTTTCTAACAATGCTACTGCCAAAAGCAATGGCCAAAGACAAGAAGAAATCCCCACATGTCTATGTTTCTCATCCAGATTTGAGTGACGCCTTCCCTCCATTGAAGTGCTGGAATGCAAGTTCCGGTGATGATGAAGGTGCAATAGGTGCAAACCTGTTGGTAAGCTTCACCACCTGTTCAGAAGAGGTAGAATAATCCAACTGCCTCTTGATTGATTTAATGTTGACAACTTTTTAGCCCTTCCCTAACCCCTAAACATTAATCAGGAGGTCTGTAATTTATGCACAGCATGGAAGTTGTTTGTCTGTAAGTATGTCTGTTAATATGTTTTCGTTGAACTCATCTGGAGATAACATTCATGCTTAGCTTTTTCTAGTATTTGGTGCAAAATAAAGCTAAGTTACCATGCTACTAACAAGGTTACCTGGTGGATCATCTCTGAACTAGTAGAAGAGGGTCAGAAGAGAGGACCTGCAAGTCTCCTCTTCTGCAGTGTTTTTAGAAGGAGATAGGGATGGGAGATGTACAGAGAGATACCCTAATTTCCAAAATGGATGTGCAGTTACATGCTGTCAGGCTGGATTCACAGTAAATACGATTTGCAACATGAATGCATACACTCCATTGCTATATTGGGAAAGAAGTACATGTGAAGCACTTTGGACAGCTCCAGCACAAGTCAACCGCCAATTAACTTAAGAAAAACAGAGGTGCAGCCACCCCCAGGTCCAAACAGCTCCTGCTTAAGAGTGAGAGGTATTACTGACCCCTTATAAAGTCTTTAGTCATTGTTTATCTACTCTCACTATAAGTCAATATAAACCAGCCTCTTATAAAGTCTGGCCCCTTACAATAATAATAACTTTATTTGTATAGAACTTTTCTAGTGCAGTTACACAAAGTGCTTTACACACAATCAAAATAGAAATACATTTAAACAAAAATATATATAAAAACATATATTATTTAGAAAAAGAGTAAAAAGAATAAACCAAATATAAAGTCACAATGATAAAATATTCATAAAAGCCATGTTATAAACATTTGTTTTTAGTTAAGTTTTATAAGAATGCACCTGACATAGCATCTCTGACATTCTGTAGTATGCTGTTCCAGAGTCTAGGGGACCATATAGCAAAGGCCCGGTTCCTTTTAGTTTTCAGTGTAGACTCCGGAACAGCCAAAAGTCCTTTTACAGCTTTTCTGAGAGGCCTAACTGTACAGTATGGGTTTAGCATGTCACTAATGTAATCAGGTGCCAGATCATGTAGTGCCTTGAAAGTGATAAGTAGAATTTTAAAATCTACTCTGAACTTCACCGGTAACCAATGTAGAGCTGCCAACACTGGGGTTAAATGAGACCTTGATTAAGTCCTTGTAAGAAGTCTGGCAGCTGAATTCTGTACAACTTGGAGTTTACCTAGGGACTTATTGATGAGGCATGTAAACAAAGCCTTACAGTACTCTATGCAATATGAAAATGTGCTACTGTTACAAACTTCTGACACTTTTTGATTATTGCCCTGAATGTGCTTAGTGGAATCTTCAAACATTTCTTTTTTTATTCATCTTTACCTGTTCTGTGTAGGTCAACAACCATCAGTCTTCTTTCATCAGACAGCTCTTTGGTTTTAACATGGTGATGAAAGGCATGCGTGCAACATCATATTTGTACCTCAGGGAAACAAGAATTGGTGAAAAGTATTGTTCCTACTAAAAATAATAGGTTTTCTAAACAGAATAAATTTTAGTTGGTTTTATTTTAATGGTCCTTAGGAGGAGCAATATTTTGGAAAGCTATGTATTTAAAAAAAAAGATCATAATACTCAAAATGTTTTGTTTCAGAAATGATTGTATTTTAGGAAATGTCTTCAAAGTTGCAATTCATGGAAAATGTGGCAATTGAACTCACAACCCTGGCTTTGAAGACACCATGCCCTACTAACTAGTGTATAGTGAAAGTGTTTAGTGGAAATAGAACTCCCAACTCTGGCTATGAAGGCACCATGCTCTACCAACTACAGTGTGTAGTATAGGTGTGGGGGTTAGGAAGGATTAGGGGGTGTCCTTCCTCCTAATCTCCCCCTCCCCTATAGGGAATTAGCCTCCAGACCGCGCCTCGTTAAGCCACCTGACGGGAGCGAGCGGATTGTCATCCATCTCATCTCATCTCGGGCTCCGCTCTCTGCGTCACCATGGCGATGAACAGGTCCCCCTCGCGCTCTGGTGAGTTCCATGACCTTTCCCCTCCACATTTTTCTCCTCTCTCTTCTTAACTCACTTAATGTAACAAGTGAATTGTTTTGTGTGTTGTAGCTGTGTGCTGAAACCACTCGGGCCGCAGGTCACCGGCAATGCTTGGTTAGAGTGTTAGTGACAGGATGGATTGGGGAGGAATCTCAAGGGCGGGGGAGAAGATATGAGAGGGAGGGAGGGAGGGAGAGAGGCCAGGTGCAGCAGGGTGCTGATCCTACCATCTGTCTGCGTGCAGACACAGACCTGTTACCACTGTGTTTAATTAAAGTTGTATAAATAGACAGGTCTGAAAGCTCTTCCGCCGGATAGGGCGAGTTAGAGGACTACTGATGTAAACGACCTCTGGGTTGGTTAGAGGACTACTGATGTATAAAACCTCTGGGTTGGTTAGAGGACTACTGATGTATAAAACCTCTGGGTTGGTTAGAGGACTACTGATGTAAACAAACTCTGGGTTGTTTAGAGGACTACTGATGTATAAAACCTCTGGGTTGGTTAGAGGACTACTGATGTAAACAACCTCTGGGTTGGTTAGAGGACTACTGATGTATAAAACCTCTGGGTTGGTTAGAGGACTACTGATGTATAAAACCTCTGGGTTGGTTAGAGGACTACTGATGTATAAAACCTCTGGGTTGGTTAGAGGACTACTGATGTATAAAACCTCTGGGTAGGTTAGAGGACTACTGATGTATAAAACCTCTGGGTTGTTTAGAGGACTACTGATGTATAAAACCTCTGGGTTGGTTAGAGGACTACTGATGTATAAAACCTCTGGGTTGGTTAGAGGACTACTGATGTATAAAACCTCTGGGTTGGTTAGAGGACTACTGATGTAAACAACCTCTGGGTTGGTTAGAGGACTACTGATGTATAAAACCTCTGGGTTGGTTAGAGGACTACTGATGTATAAAACCTCTGGGTTGGTTAGAGGACTACTGATGTATAAAACCTCTGGGTTGGTTAGAGGACTACTGATTCATGAAATCTCTTGGTTAGTAAGAGGACTTAAAATGACTAATCAATACATTGGATATATTTTTACAGAATGCAATACAATAATTTGCTGTGCCCATGTATAATACAGGTGCTGGTCATAAAATTAGAATATCATCAAAAAGTTGATTTATTTCAGTAATTCCATTCAAAAAGTTGTATAATGTATACATTCATTCCACACAGACTGATATATTTCAAGTGTTTATTTCTTTTAATTTTGAAGATTACAACTGACAACTAATGAAAACCCCAAATTCAGTATCTCAGAAAATTAGAATATTGTGAAAAGGTTCAATACTGAAGACACCTGGTGCCACACTCTAATCAGCTAACACCTGCAAAGGCCTTTAAATAGTCTGTCAGTCTAGTTCTGTAGGCAACACAATCATGGGGAAGACTGCTGACTTGACAGCTGTCCAAAAGACGACCATTGACACCTTGCACAAGGAGGGCAAGACACAAAAGGTCATAGCTAAAGAGGCTGGCTGTTCACAGAGCTCTGTGTCCAAGCACATTAATAGAGAGGCGAAGGGAAGGAAAAGATGTGGTAGAAAAAAGTGTACAAGCAATAGGGATAACCACAACCTGGAGAGGATTGTGAAACAAAACCCATTCAAAAATGTGGGGGAGATTCACAAAGAGTGGACTGCAGCTGGACTCAGTGCTTCAAGAACCACCACGCACAGACGTATGCAAGATATGGGTTTCAGCTGTCGCATTCCTTGTGTCAAGCCACTCTTGAACAAGACACAGCATCAGAAGCGTCTCGCCTGGGCTAAAGACAAAAAGGACTGGACTGCTGCTGAGTTATGTTCTCTGATTAAAGTAAATTTAGCATTTCCTTTGGAAATCAAGGTCCCAGAGTCTGGATGAAGAGAGGAGAGGCACAGAATCCACGTTGCTTAAAGTCCAGTGTAAAGTTTCCACAGTCAGTGATGGTTTGGGGTGCCATGTCATTTGCTGGTGTTGGTCCATTGTGTTTTCTGAGGTCCAAGGTCAACACAGCCATCTATCAGGAAGTTCTAGAGCACTTCATGCTTCCTGCTGCTGACCAACTTCATGGAGATGCAGATTTCATTTTCCAACAGGACATGGCACCTGCACACAGTGCCAAAGCTACCAGTACCTGGTTTAAGGACCATGGTATCCCTGTTCTTAATTGGCCAGCAAACTCGCCTGAACTTAACCTTATAGAAAATCTGTGGGGTATTGTGAAGAGGAAGATACGATACGCTAGAACCAACAATGCAGAAGAGCTGAAGGCCACTATCAGAGCAACCTGGGCTCTCATAACACCTGAGCAGTGCCACAGACTGATCGACTCCATGCCACGCCGCATTGCTGCAGTAATTCAGGCAAAAGGAGCCCCAACTAAGTATTGAGTGCTGTACATTTTTTGTGTATTGGTCTTAAGTAATATTCAAATTTTCTGAGATACTGAATTTGGGTGTGCATTATAACCTGCAGTAGAATAAACCGCAGCTAGCAGATCAAATAAACAACAATAACCTCTGCTTGATTTGGGATGAAATTGGTGCAGGATCTCTTCTTACAAATCATTATATTAAACAAGGCTATCACAGCCCTTTGCCATCCTTGAGATTTGCCTTGCCACCCCAACGTTGACCATAATGTAAAAAAAATACAAATAAAGTTGTAACATATTGTCGTTCATTAAAATATTATCAAAACTTAAACTACCACACTCAAAATATCTCGTAATTGACCTTTAGAAAAAGCAGAAGGTGCATTTAACATAGAGGCTCATCTGACTGGCTCAAGGATTGATGTGTAGTCTGTCGAACGAAGTGAGTCTGTTTATCATTCTTTAAACTTGTTTGATGGATGCAGGTGATTAGTAAAAGAAGTGCTGTCTTTCCAAGCATGTAACTTTCAGGTCCAAAACACAATTTAGGTTTTCTTCATTGTCTAGTTAGTGATTGCCGTTAGCTGCAGTTACATTTTCACTTGGCGGCGTGTAGAGGGTTAACATTACAGTGTGGATGCGAGCTAGCTATGTACTACAGTATGTCTCTGGCTAAACGTTCGCGGTATTGTTAGCCTACATCTAGCAGCTATCTTTTTAGTTATTATTCTCAGTGTAAACAGATTGTTCATTGCATAACATACTGACTCCATACATGCACAATCCGTATTTATTACAGCAAAAAGGGGTGTGGTAAGATACTGCCCAGCTGTCCTATGTCAATAAAACACATTCCCTTTGTTATGTTACTACCTAAGCTTCATACAAAGGACAAGCTCTCCTTCCCCCCATAGGTAACTTCTTCAATTCTAAGAGTTCTTACAGCATCTGGACAGACAATAGATGCCCCCTAGGCAAATACCAGATCCCCCACATTCCTTTTCTAATTTGAATAAAGGGCTCCCAGTCCTTTAATCAATGAGAATACATTGGTTAGAGAAATGTCCACAAAAACCCCAATCTGTTTCAGATTAAGTTTGGCTCTAGGATTGCTAGCAAAACATATTGTGCTTTTAACATATTGTGTTCTCATTATTTAGACACATTCACTTCCAATGAAACGTACATTCATATTGTAATTGTTAATGCTCAGATTCCACACTGGTCTGGCACCTGATTACATTAGTGACATGTTAAACCCATACTGCACTGTTAGGCCTCTCAGATCAGCTGTAAAAGGACTTTTGGCTGTTCTGGAGTCTAGACTGAAAACTAAAGGGAACCGGGCCTTTGCTATACGGGCCCCTAGACTCTGGAACAGCCTACAACAGAATGTCAGAGATGCTAGGTCAGTGCATTCTTTTAAATCTTACATAACAAGCCTAGTTCAGCCGGCCCGTAATAGGACGTGTTGATCATGGCTGCTATCCCAAGATTCGGACCCGGGTCGCCCACGTGAAAGGCTGTGTCATTAACCACTACACCACAGAGCTAAACATTTTCTGAGTGTCAGTATAGCCTCTAGATATTATATAATTATGTCAAACAAACATCAGGCCAAGTTTGAATATTTCATTAGACACCATTAACCAGAGTTAAACTGAGTAACATTTCTTAAGTTTACCTCCACCACAAAAGAGAATTGTGTAGCCAGTGAAGTGTTTGTCTATCCTGAAGAAATCCTCTTTTGTCATTGGCAGTTATAACAGATAATTAGAAATGTGTGAATGACATTGACATAGTATCTATCAATATAGCCTAGGTGACGATAACGGACTTTCGTAAAAAATGAAGACAAGAGAATCGTGTAGCCAGTGAAGTGTTTGTCTATCCTGAACAAATCCTAATATCCACCAGAACTGTTTTGAGCTTCCTATAACAGTTACTGAAGGTTGTATCCAGTGAAGTGTTTGTCTATCCTGAACAAATCCTAATATCCACCAGAACTGTTTTGAGCTTCCTATAACAGTTACTGAAGGTTGTATCCAGTTAAGTTTTTGTCTCTCCTGAACAAATCCTAAGGCATAATGTGTTTTGACTGTGACAGGAGTCGAACGCTGGAAAACTGATTATTTAACAGGAGAAGTAAAGGAGAAGAATAGACAAAATATAAAATCACAATGAAAACTTTTCACAATGACTCCACAATTCTCACAATTGGGGAGTCAAGTTAAGAGGCCGTTACAGAGGCCGTTAAGGGTTTTTCCCAAATAGTAGTCACTCACAACACAAACAAAACAAACAAAAGCACAGCTCTCTGCAACCACACAAATCTCACACAATCAAAGCATTAATTAATAAATGTCCTCACAACTCACAAACACAGCAATACAGGACAAACAACAGCAGAGCAGTAGCAGAGAGAGAGTTTTCAGTTACTCTGTGACTTAAATGCAGGCTGTGCTCTCCAATCAGCCCGAAATTCCACCAGTCAGCTGCAACAGGCGATCTGGAAGCCAATTAGCCTGCAAGAACTACGCAGAGAAACAAAGCACAAACACACATACGAACACAGAGCAACAGAAAGCACCGGGGAAGTAACAAGGCTGTAAGTGGCTTCATATTACGCTAGGATAAACGTGGCTTTCATGTTGCTGTACGCTGTACATGGCTTTGTGTTACTAAAGGCTGTATGTGGCTTCATATTACGCTAGGATAAACGTGGCTTTCATGTTGCTGTACGCTGTACATGGCTTTGTGTTACTAAAGGCTGTATGTGGCTTCATGTTATATGTTACTGTAGGATATACGTGGCATCATGTTACTGTAGGATACACGTGTCTTCATGTTACTTTAGGATGTACATGGCTTCATGTTACTGTAAGATATACATGGTTTAATATTATTGTGGGCTGTACGTGGCTTCATGTTACAGTCAGATACATGTGGCTTCTTGTTACAGTAGGATAAATGTGGCTTCATGTTACTGTAGGCTGTACGTGGCTTCATGTTATTGTAGGCTGTACGTGGCTTCATGTTACAGAAGGCTGTACGTGGCTTCGTGTTACAGTAGGATAAACAAGTCTTCATGTTACTGTAGATTGTAAGTGGCTTCATGTTACTGTAGACTGTACGTGGCTTCATGTTACTGTAAGATATACATGGCTTCATGTTACTGTAGGCTGTACGTGGCTTCATGTGACTGTGGACTATACGCGGCTTCGTGTTACTGTAAAATATACATGGCTTCATGTTACTGTAGGCTGTACGTGGCTTCATGTTACTGTGGACTGTACGCAGCTTCATGTTACTGTGGACTGTACGTGGCTTCATGTATAATGTTAGATATACATGGCTTCATGTTACTGTAGGCTGTATGTGGCATCATGTTACTGTGGACTGTACGCAGCTTCATGTTACTGTGGACTGTACGTGGCTTCATGTTACTGTAGACTGTACACGGCTTCATGTTACTGTAAGGTATACATGGCTTCATGTTACTGTAAGATATACATGGCTTCATGTTACTGTAGGCTGTACGTGGCTTCATGAATAATGTTAGATATACATGGCTTCATGTTACTGTAGGCTGTACGTGGCTTCATGTTACAGTAGGATAAATGTGGCTTCATGTTACAGTCGGATATATGTGGCTTCATGTTACAGTATGATAAATGTGGCTTCATGTTACTGTAGGCTGTACGTGGCTTCATGTTACTGTAGGCTGTACGTGGCTTCATGTTACTGTAGTCTGTACGTGGCTTCATGTTACTGTAGGCTGTATGCGGCTGCATGTTACTATGGGCTGTACGTGTCTTCATGTTTCTGTGGGCTGTATATGGCTTCATGTTAATGTAGTCTGTACGCGGCTTCATGTTACTGTAAAATAAACATGGTTTCATATTACTGTAGGCTGTACATGGCTTCATGTTACTGTAGGCTGTATGTGGCATCATGTTACTGTGGACTGTACGCAGCTTCATGTTACTGTGGACTGTACGTGGCTTCATGTTACTGTAGATTGTACGCAGCTTCATGTTACTGTAGGCTGTACGTGGTTTTGTATGACGGTAGTCTTCATGTTATATTAAGATATACATGGCTTCATGTTACTATAGGCTGCATGTGGCTTCATGTTACTGTAGGCTGTACGTGGCTTCATGTTACTGTAGACTGTACGCGGCTTCATGTTACTGTAAGATATACATGGCTTCATGTTACTGTAGGCTGTACGTGGCTTCATGTTACTGTAGGCTGTACGTGGCTTCATGTTACAGAAGGATAAATGTGGCTTCATGTTACAGTCGGATGTATGTGGCTTCATGTTACAGTAGGATAAATGTGGCTTCGTGTTACTGTAGGATAAATGTGGCTTCATGTTACTGTAGGCTGTACGTGGCTTCATGTGACTGTAGTCTGTACGTGGCTTCAAGTTACTGTAGGCTGTATGCGGCTGCATGTTACTGTAGGCTGTATGCGGCTTCATGTTACTATGGGCTGTACGTGTCTTCATGTTTCTGTGGGCTGTATATGGCTTCATGTTACTGTAGTCTGTACGTGGTTTTGTATGACTGTAGTCTTCATGTTATATTAAGATATACATGGCTTCATGTTACTATAGGCTGCATGTGGCTTCATGTTACTGTAGGCTGTACGTGGCATCATGTTACTGTAGACTGTACGCGGCTTCATGTTGCATTTTTCTGTAGGCTGTATGTGGCTGCATGTTACTATAGGCTGCATGTGGCTTCATGTTACTATGGGCTGTACATGGCTTCATGTTTCTGTAGGCTGTATATGGTTTCGTGTTAATGTAGTCTGTATGTGGTTTTGTGTGACTGTAGTCTTTATGTTAAAATAAGATATACATGGCTTCATGTTACTATAGGCTGCATGTGGCTTCATGTTACTGTAGGCTGTACGTGGCTTCATGTTACTGTAGGCTGTATGTGGCTGCATGGTACTGTAGGCTGTACATGGCTTCATGTTTCTGTAGGCTGTATGTGGCTTCATGTCACTGTAAGATATACATGGCTTCCTGTTACTGTAGGCTGTACGTGGCTTCATGTTACTGTAGGCTGTATGTGGCTTTGTGTTACAGTAGGATAAAAGTGTCTTCATGTTACTGTAAATTGTACGTGGCTTCATGTTACTGTAGGCTGTACGTGGCTTCCTATTATGTTATATGTTACTTTAGACTACATGGTTTCATGTTACTGTGAACTGTTTGTGACTTCATATTGCATGTTTCTGTAGGCTGTACATGGATTCATGTTACTGTAGGCTGTACATGGATTCATGTTACTGTAGGCTGTACGTGGCTTCATGTTTATGTAAGATATACATGGCTTCATGTTACTGTAGGCTGTACGTGGCTTCATGTTACTGTAGGCTGTATGTGGCTTTGTGTTAAAGTAGGATAAACGTGTCTTCATGTTACTGTAAATTGTATGTGGCTTCATGTTACTGTAGACTGTACGTAGCTTCATGTTGCATTTTTCTGTAGGCTGTACGTAGCTTCATGTTACTTTAGGCTGTATGTGGCTGCATGGTACTGTAGGCTGTACGTGGCTTCATGTTATTTGTTAATGTAGACTATTTGGTTTCATGTTACTGTAGGCTGTACATGGCTTCATGTAACTGTAGGCTGTACGTGGCTTCCTATTATGTTATATGTTACTTTAGACTACATGGCTTCATGTTACTGTGAACTGTACGTGACTTCATGTTGCATGTTTCTGTAGGCTGTACATGGATTCATGTTACTGTAGGCTGTACGTGGATTCATGTTACTGTAGGCTGTACGTGACTTCATGTTGCATGTTTCTGTAGGCTGTACATGGATTCATGTTACTGTAGGCTGTACGTGGATTCATGTTACTGTAGGCTGTACGTGATTGCCACAGAAGACAAATGGCACAAATTTACTCAAGACCATGCCCCTTAAGCAGACTTTTTCTGTTTTATACAATAAGACAATAACAAAGGATTGGGTCACATTTAAAAGCTCTTTCTCTTATACCAATACCAAAAATGTCATATCAAGGAACATTAGTCTTGCCTCGTGCTACTCAACCAAAATGAACAAAAAGTTTTGTTTGGTTGTTGTTGTTTTTTTGTTGACAATATGAATACTAGTCTGTGTTCCTCCCTGACAGATGCTTGGAATGGGATGGAACGTATGCGTATGACCACGGCGATGGGTGAGTCATCATCCATCCACTCTGAGAAGCTCCTTTCATTGGCTCGTTCACTCTCTGAGCTGGGATTGGATAATGGAACCCCCCCAGTCAGCTCAAAACAACCTGCTGTGGTATGAAATCTAAGAATTTACACCCACCTAACCCTATTAGCAGTGTGTAGTGTAGGTGAGTCATGGTATTTTCAGTGTTTAGTGTAGGTTAGTCATGGTATTTTCAGTGTGTAGTGTATGTTAGTCATGGTATTATCAGTGTGTAGTGTAGGTTAGTCATGGTATTTTCAGTGTGTCGTGTAGGTGGGTCAAGGTGTTAACAGTGTGTGTACTGTCGTTTAGTCAAGGTAACAGTAGTGTGTAGTGCAGGTGTCAACCCCAATACTTTCATAATTTCATGTTTGATTGACCAATACAACATGAGTTGGATGTGTGTCTATGCCTGTAGGAGCCCTCAATAGAGCTGGGGAAAGGGGCATTCTTTGCAGACGGCCAAAGGAAAGTGGACTATATACTGTGCTATCACTACAAGAAAAGGAGGAGCTCCCAGCAACGCCTTTCCTGTACGTCTGTAGCCTCCAATGGGAGCATTCCGGTGAACAATGTGCTGCGGCGGGACACACAGCCTGAGCTGGAGACAGGGATCCCGGAGGGGGAGGAGTCTCGTCTGAGTGAGGAAGAAAAAGCTGTGATGAGGGAGGAGTTTGAGTTTGGGCTGATGGAGCAAGGCCTGCAGCTGGAGCGAGACAAGGAGGTAATGTAGTAGACAAGGAGGTAATGCACTGTATCTGACAGAATGGCAGTTGTGAGGAAACTTGTGATTTTTGGATAGAAATCACAGAGATATGTTGGATACGGTGTCAGAGTCCTTATTTGTGCTGCAAATAAGGACACATCCAGGAGGACAGCTGGGAATCTTGCTCCATTTTACTATTTACACCCTAAGCCCTTGTCACTTTCATTCAGGGGAATCCCCTTTGAAACCAAACAGTTTTTTTCTTCTTACTGTAACTGCTGGTTCAGTTCACTTGATTTAGCTTGTTCTAAACCAAACTCTGATAATCACTCTCCCTTGCCTGGGTAAGTGCACTTACAAGTACACCCGGACATGAGAAAGTAAATCAGTCAAGGTCTGGGGGTGTAGGACAAAGGATCTGTCGACTTTGTGTTTAGAGTGTAACCATAGTCTGTCTACTGTCCAGGGGCACAATATGGGGTGGTTAGGACGATTCACGTGACTGACAGGGGCCCTAAAAATGTATTAGAACATTAGGAAATATTTCAATTATTAAAACAAATTATTAGGCCATCCATCTATACTATTTTCTTGTTTTTGGCAAGAAGAAAATATCCAGAGAGCCTTTGTATTCTGCATTGCGCACCCCCCACTCCACTCCACAAGAAATGGTTCAGTCCTGTCTCCAAACCAGGTGCGAATCATTCTTGCTAGCAGTGAATAGGGAGTGAGAAGTACTGGTGGAGCATCAAGGATGTCTCCGCTTACTAAAGAAAATCTTGTTAGTTACTTCATATGTTCACAGAAAATTATGTTCACATTTTGTTCCTATTTTAGTCGACATTTAATCAATGCATGCTATTTTTTAGCAACCTATTGATACTAAATCAGTTGTTCCTGCCCCTGCCTGGTGCCAGGCCCAACAGATGTAGCTTCGGGCTCAGCAGCCCGATCTGCCCAACCCCATAACCCTGAACCAGCCCTACTCCCTGTCTGTCCATCCCCATACCCCTGAACCAGCCCCACTTCCCAACTGAAAGAGGTGAGGAGCATTGTGCTGAATGTCATGTCACTTGACATAATTTCAGGGGGTCCGTGGGATTTTTTTTTCAATAAACGATAATGTTAATTTGTTTAAATGAAGAGGTTAATGTATATAAGTTATATCTAAGTTGATTAATGTTTAGATTTTCCAGTCAATACTTTTAGACCATTAGAGATGGTCTTTATCATATGTCTTATAGAGGGAATCAGTCTTCCATCAAATAGTGAATTCCACTTATAAGAGCTGTATAAGTGGGCGGTGCTTTCGGCTTTGGTGGTAGCGTGCTGGCAACAGCTCCTTGACTCGTGTGCATGCTAATATAAAGAACAGACTTCCACAGGACTCCACATAGTTATGTATAATAGAATGTATCGTGTTTATTCCGTTTGCTTCACTGTTAACAGTGTACGTTAAATAAATCTTCTTAGAGTAAAGTAATTCCTACATATTACTCATACAACTAGGGTAAGAAAACTGTGTTGCTCCACCGTCCAAAACGCCGGACACCCACTTTGTTTCAGCAGAACATACAGCTGTTAAGTCTAATCACCACCTGTCTTAAAGTGACGGTAACCAAATAAGAAAGATATACAATGACAATGCATCCCATGTGTATACAATGTACATCAATCATAGATAAACCACATTGTAAGTGAATAAAAAGGTTATTAACAAAGAAAATATACTGAGTGGACACAGGTTACTAGGCATAGGTAGATAGGAATTGTTCTATAACATTTGTACAAAGGCTATAATCAAAGCTATACATAAAATGTCAACAAAACTAGGAATAGTACTAGAATACATAACTGGTTCCTAAATGGAACATTTCACAATAGCATGGTGATCTGAACCCAGACCATTTGGCATGGCAATCCCCGAGTTACCTGAAACTCTGTTTGAGTATAAGAGTTAGTGTTGTTCTCACATGATTGATATTGGGCATGAAAAGTAGCTGAATTACACAATGTATGAGAGTATTAATGATCTCTGTACAAAGGACACTAGGTAGGAAATGTGATGCTCCATTTCTGATGGGTTCCACACATCCTGTCCTTACCTCCTGATAGGAGTTTTCCATCTGACTGTCATAGACTCTATGAATAGACCCATGGACTGTAGGTTGGCACATACCATTGTGAGGAAACCTGTCTGTACCTGATGATATGCATGTATTTTAGTTCTATTCTCTTGTTAGAAGAAGTGGTTCGTTATGTTGTGCTATATGAGGTACCGTATCACAAGCAGTTGGTATCTACTACTGAGGGGCCCCACACAACCTGATAAGCTATGGAGCCAAGAAACGCAAGAGGGGACACTATTTGGCCATGTAAGGTTAGGATATAGAATACACGTATGTGATTGGTCGATGTATCGGTCTGTCGTGGTGAAGAAAGAGCTGAGCCGCAAGGCGAAGCTCTCGATTTACCGGTCAATCTACGTTCCTACTCTCACCTATGGTCATGAGCTTTGGGTCATGACCGAAAGGACAAGATCCCGGATACAGGCGGCCGAAATGAGCTTTCTCCGCAGGGTGGCCGGGCGATCCCTTAGAGATAGGGTGAGAAGCTCGGTCACCCGGGAGGAGCTCAGAGTAGAGCCGCTGCTCCTCCACATCGAGAGGGGTCAGCTGAGGTGGCTTGGGCATCTGTTTCGGATGCCTCCGGAACGCCTTCCTGGGAAGGTGTTCCGGTCCCGTCCCACCGGGAGGAGACCCCGGGGAAGACCTAGGACACGCTGGAGGGACTATGTCTCCCGGCTGGCCTGGGAACGCCTCAGTGTCCCCCCGGAAGAGCTGGAGGAAGTGTCTGGGGAGAGGGAAGTCTGGGCATCCCTGCTTAGACTGCTGCCCCCGCGACCCGGCCCCGGATAAGCAGAAGATGATGCGATGCGTATGTGATTGGAAGACAGCCAGATATTGGAGTGGATGTGCTGGGGCATAAATACTGTGTCCACTTTGTAATCAATGGAGAGAAAAATGAGAGAGTTGGAAGGTTAACATCGTAGCCTCATGCTGAATAAAGATGGCTCTCCCCTGAAACTGTGTGGTTGGGTCAGAAACTGTGTGTTGTTGGGTCAGATACGGTGTGCGGCTGGGTCAGATACTGTGTGCGGCTGGGTCAGATACTGTGTGCGGTTGGGTCAGATACTGTGTGCGGCTGGGTCAGATACTGTGTGTGGCTGGGTCAGATACTGTGTGTGGTTGGGTCAGATACTGTGTGCGGTTGGGTCAGATACTGTGTGCGGCTGGGTCAGATACTGTGTGCGGCTGGGTCAGATACTGTGTGCGGTTGGGTCAGATACTGTGTGCGGCTGGGTCAGATACTGTGTGCGGCTGGGTCAGATACTGTGTGTGGTTGTGTCAGATACTGTGATAGGTTTGAGGCCTGGTGACTCGCTTGTGGCCATAATAACTTCTAAGTACAGGGCATGCTGACCTAGGTCTTCTCCTATCCATGGCATACATGAAGAGTAAAACAAATTCAGGCCTGGTCTAAAACAGTTTAGTTATTAGAGTTAATTTGCAGAATAATGGATTATTAAGGATATGGTAATAAATTAGTTTTCCACATCAGATATTGTGTGTGGTTGTGACAGATTGTGTGTGGGTGGGTGAGACTATATGTGGTTGTCAGATACTGTTTGTGTTTGTCAGATACTGTTTCTGGTTGGGTGAGACACTGTGTGGGTGGGTCAGATACTGTTTGTGTTTGTCAGATACTGTTTCTGGTTGGGTGAGACACTGTGTGGGTGGGTCAGATACTGTTTGGGATTGGATCTGATAACGTTTCTATGGTTGGGTCAGATAGTGTGCGGTTGTCAGATACGTTGTGTTTTTGACAGATACTGTGTGTGGTTGTGTCAGATACTGTGTGTGCTTGGGTGAAATAGTTTTTGTGATTGTCAGATAACGTTGGTGGTTGGGTCAGATACTGTGTGTGGGTGTTGTATACTGTGCGGGGCTGTCAGATACTGTGTGTGGTTGTCAGATAATTTGTCTGTCAGATACTGTGCGCGGTTGGGTCAGATACTGTGAGCGGTTGGGTCAGATAATGTGCGCGGTTGGGTCAGATAATGTGCGCGGTTATGTCAGATACTGTGCGCGGTTATGTCAGATACTGTGCGCGGTTATGTCAGATACTGTGCGCTGTTGGGTCAGATACTCTGCGCGTGGTTGGGTCAGATACTGTGCGCGGTTGGGTCAGATACTGTGCGCGGTTATGTCAGACACTGTGCGCGGTTATGTCAGACACTGTGTGCGGTTGGGTCAGATACTGTGTGCGGTTGGGTCAGATACTGTGTGCGGTTGGGTCAGATACTGTGTGCGGTTGGGTCAGATAATGTGTGCGGTTGGGTCAGATACTGTGTGCGGTTGGGTCAGATAATGTGTGCGGTTGGGTCAGATACTGTGTGCGGTTGGGTCAGAGACGAGGTGGAAGGGGAAACACGGTTAAAGGGGAGATGTGGTGGAAGTGGAGACGCTGAATAGGAGGAACGATGAATGAAACCTTGCCACAATGCCTCTTGGACCTGAGCTTTAAAGGCTTCAGTTCCAGCATACGTCAGGGGATCGTCCACAGAGGAGTTGACCCTAACCCTAACCTCACAGAGGAGTTGACCCTAACCTCACAGAGGAGTTGACCCTAACCCTAACCTCACAGAGGAGTTGACCCTAACCTCACAGAGGAGTTGACCCTAACCCTAACCTCACAGAGGAGTTGACCCTAACCTCACAGAGGAGTTGACCCTAACCCTAACCTCACAGAGGAGTTGACCCTAACCTCACAGAGGAGTTGACCCTAACCTCACAGAGGAGTTGACCCTAACCTCACAGAGGAGTTGACCCTAACCCTAACCTCACAGAGGAGTTGACCCTAACCTCACAGAGGAGTTGACCCTAACCTCACAGAGGAGTTGACCCTAACCTCACAGAGGAGTTGACCCTAACCTCACAGAGGAGTTGACCCTAACTCTAACCTCACAGGGACGTTGAGGAGAGAGACAGGTGGCATGTGATTTAGAGAAGGCGTCCTGTAGATTTAGGTACTCTGGTGGTATTTCTGGCTGGAGGGCCCTCTGGACTTTTCACCAAGCTAGACCATATCGAAACCTCTCCTGGACATCGAAGACCATCCCAGGATATGATGGAGTCATGGAGTTGGAGCCAGGGCAACCCAATAACAACCAGGTGAGCTGGTGTTTCGATGATGAGGAAGTTGATGAGTTCATGGTGCCTAGAGTTGACAGTGACAGCAAGGGGGATGGGTAACGTGTTTCGATTGGATGGCTGTCCAGGGCCAGAACATGGATGGGCATAGTGAGCAATGGAAGTCCTGATCCAGTACATTTCCACCCCTGCGGAGTCAACTAGGGATGGTAGAGAGATGTTGAATATGAGAAGGGGGGAACGCCTACCTGGATATGAACAGGACGACAGATGACAGTTGCCTTCCCCCTGGGTCTGGTTCTCCTGGTGGGACACTGAGCCAGTTGGTGCCCATCCTGACAAGAGAGAGGGCACAGGCCCAGTTGATGTCAGCATTGGCTTTCCGCAGCCGATAGCGACATGTACCCCACATGCACTGGCTCTGTCTCTGTTAGGATAGAGATGTGGATGGACAAGGTGGGCAATGGCTCACCCAGAGCATGTTGTAGCCATGGCAATGAGATAGTGCACAGACAGGAGTTTGTCCCTGCAGGCCATCTCAGTCTGGACCTCCTCCCTCGGGCCATTTCCGTCTGGACCTCCTCCCTCTGGCCACTGTTGAACAGGATGATGAGGACAGGCTTATTCCAGCGGTTTCACCACATTGATGAGCATTATAGGGGCACTGCTGACACAACCTGGGAATAACAGTTTATTTTTCTGTCTAAATGTACACATTTAGCCTAGATTATACAATTCTTAAACTTCTTGAACAAAGACATTTTAAGATTTAATGATTTTAGCATACACTTTTTCCACGCTTTAATTGAAAAAAATCATACGATTTAATTGTTTTTTCAATCTATAAAATATTTCTGTTTTCAGGTATTGTTGATATTCTTGTTGATCATTCAACATAAATGTTGCTGTCTGGCCCTGCGTAACTCATTGTTGAAGCTACCAGGGCTTTATTTATAGATGTCATAGTGAATTTGAAGTTTAGTTTTCCTACATTTTCTTTTCGGGGCGCTTACCATCATGGTGGTTCTCCATGGTGTTTTCTGTTTGCTCATAGTTTTCTTTACCGGTTCAACATGATCCATCCATTCAATATTTTGGCATTAAAATTATCCAGGAGTACATCAATTGACTCAGCCCTTATTGTTGGAGAGATGGCTATGGCTTCCATGAACTGAGCAGCTAGCTGGTAATTTAAAGTCATTACCTAGGTAGCTAATGTTAACAGTAATGGCAGTAGCTATCGCTAAATAACTTGCAGTGCAAAAGTTTGACAACTTTATGAAAAGGAATTCTGTAGCAAGTTAGCAAAGGTTTGACTCACCCGTTCACATGTAGGAATGCTTCGCGGCAGACAGCATAATCCACTGATTACACATGAAGTTCTACGTCATTTATGTTTAGTCTGTTGACTTCCATTGTCTGTGTCATGGATGTCATGCTTGCTCTTTGATTTTAAAAGTAATCCATGGACAGTTGTTTTATACAAGACGAGCCAGCTTTTACTTTTCAGTCATCTTCGCATTTGCAATGAAATGCCTGTATGTTGTCAATTTCCTTCTCATACGCTGTAGGATATTCCACTGATTCAATCACATGTTCAACATCTGTGACAACGTTTTGAACTGTATCCAAGTCTGGGGTTTCCTCATCATTGTCTGATTCATCTTCCAAGTCTGAGCGGGTAATGGCATCATTGTCCTCCAGAAAGTATTCTCTCACAACTTGTTTCCACTCAGATTTGTTAACATTGGCAGCTAAATTCAGGGAAGTGATTGAGAGCTTTAGCAACATGTTTGCACTTGTCCATGTTTGATATTCTCGGGATCGTGATGATACTGACCAAGTAGTTACATTCTAAACCGGTGACTTGATAGACCAATCAGATCTCAGTTTGTCAGCATGTCCAGCCCCTTCATTATCTCAGCCAATACAGGTAAAGTTGTATATTTTCCGCTGATTAAACAAGGGTTTGAGTTTGACATTTTCTTTGTTTTTACACTTCGCATACTACTTAGTTATTAAGTCACATTCAAGTTCACAACTTCAAGAAGGCATTCATGCAAAAAAGACAAAATGTCCCAGAATACGTTTTCCGTCTTACAAACGGCTCTCCTGTGATATGCGACTTAAGCCCAGTTTCTTGAATTCTGTCACAAATGCTGTTGCCAGCAGTAAAGATAGCTAATCTAGCCATTTCAAAGAATGAATATTCCAAATCCAAGGTAGGTAAATTATATTCCAATTATATTGTAAATTTGGCAAAGAACAAGGCAAAAAGCTGTAGTCTCTTTTCAGTGTGTCCTCGTTTTGACATTAATAGCCTACAGGCAGTTCTGAATCTGTATGTAAATCTGTTATTACTTTTTGTGAAAACCTCAAAACAATTATTAGGGAACCAGATTTGTGGAAAAATCTATGAATTAATGGAAAGAACACAAATAACACAATGATGTGATAACGAGTGTGTATGTCTCTGTCTGTAGTCTAAATCTCAGGGTATAGGATTTATCAGGCTGCATGTTCCCTGGACGACATTGAGCAGAGAGGCAGAACTTCAGAAGATCAAAGTGCCCATCAAAAAGGTATTTATTTTACCTCGACAACAAACACACCTCTGGTAGCTGATTAAGTAATTTAGTTCAGCAGTTATCTAATGTGCGGTGTGTTGTCTGATTTCACAGAGTTATGAGTTACGACAGCCTCAGGGCATCATGGGTAAAGTAGCGTCGTTGTACCAAACTCTGATCAAACCACTGCGGCCGGATGTCCCAGAAACACTCAACACGCAATCACACCAGAACCGAACAAAGACGCTCTCATATCCCTTCTCCAGAGACAAGCTACACCTGTGAGTAAACGCTAGAACCGAACAAAGAGGCTCTCGTATCTCCTATCTATTAGACTTACATTACATTTGACCAAGAAATCCAAGTCCCCAATTTCTAAAACAGGTACCCTTAACCAAATCCAACTTTTATGGCGAAACTTAGCCTAGTCCATTAACACCTAACCCTAAACCTAACCAATAATGCCTAAACCTAAAATTATCCCTAATTTTAACACTATGCCCATGAATGTATTTTTTATATTTTCTTGGGGGAAATCAAGTTCTGCACATGTGCTTCCAGACAGATATTGACATATTCTAACCCTGTGTGTCATCTTCTGCAGTTTTGAAATCAAGTCTCAGGACACACTGTTTGACTACTCCGTACGCAGCCGAATAGTGAGTTACACCCTAACCCATTGCCCAACACAAATCAACACAGCTCTGTTGAAACTTCAGTAAAGTTGTCCTATCTTCTTCATCAGCTTTGTTTTGTCTCCTGTCTGCTTTACCAGCTCTGTTTGTTCCCTTATCTCTTAGGTGAAAGAGATATTGATGCGGACCGCCTGTACACAGACTTGCCAAGCCACTGGTGAGCAGAACATCTTCAGTGCCTTCGAAAAGTATTCAGACCTTCACGTTTTCTAACTTTTTGTTGTGTTATAGACCTCATTTATATTTAATACAAGTTTTGGCCATCAGTCTACATACAATAACCCATAATGACAAATCTGAACATTTTTATTAGAATGTGTTGCCTATTTAATGAATATGAAAACCAGAAATATCTCATGTACATAAGTATCCTTGAGATGACTGTACATTATTTATAAAAGCACACACCTGTCTATATAAGCTCCAACTATCTGCAGATCTCCAAGATACATCTGGCGAAGACCAGGTATTTTTTTTACAGCAGGCTAATTCCATCCCTACAATGGGATGGTGTGGTGTGGGCATCATGCTATGGGGATGCTTCTCAGGAAGACTGGGTGACTGGTTATTATTGAGGGGAGGTTGCTCCAAAACTGAGCAAGATACAGTCTCAGGACAAAAACCTGATCCAATGCAAAAAGGACCTTAGACTGGGGCAAAGATTCATAATTCATTATGATAATACCCCAAAGCACAAAGCCAAGACAAAGCTGCAGTGGCTTTGAGACAAGTTTGTGAATGTCCTTGACTGGACAAAAGCTGGATTGGAACTACATTTAACCCCTGTGGTGAGACCCAATATAAAGAAGACTGGAAGTTGTGATTGCTGAAAATGTTTTAAGGGCATCTCAAGAACCCAAAACATATAACAATCATTGTTAAGTTCCTGTTTTCCAATAGTCAGACTGTGAAAACAGCTTGGCAATGTGTTCTCTAAGCTAGATATAGCGTATTTAAATATTTGATAAAATGCCATATAGAACATAGATAGAGCTGCTTGAAAGTATGGGAACCCCTTGAGCAATTTTAGATTTCATGGTGTTCACCATTACATCTTTGTGATCAGAACCAGTCTTTGATTCAAATAACACATTTACTGTTACCAATTCAATATTCCACATTCTTAAACAAAACAGTTCTTCAATCCAAAGACATGACATGAAGCATAGGCGTTACATGAAACAATGACAGGCAAGAAACACTAGGAAAGGAGGAACTTAAATAGGGACCTAATGGGGAATAGATAAGGTACAGACAGAAGTGACTAGACAGAGGTGAAACCAATCAACGAACATAGAAACAGTACCATAAGACACTGAAAATAGAAATGTAACAGCCAGCAAGGCACAAGCTGTGCCCGGCTGTTACAGTCAGTGACTGATTAGTTGCAAGAGGAGAAGTTTGCTACAAGTTATTGCTGTTTGTGGAGCAATTTAATGGATGGGTTCACATATGTTGGCACACATGAAGTCTGGGTTTTTGTTAAGTAAACCACTTTTTCTAAATAAACAATGAAAATATATATGTTTTTCTTTGTGTCCTTTGTTTAGAATTTCTTTATTCAAACAAATGACCATCCCTGTAGGGTTCACATACTTTCTATCAGCATTGAAAATATTATTAACTTGGCTAGTTAATATTGTAGGCATTATGACATATTTTACTTAAGCTAGCCTACTGTAGCTAATATTACCTTGCCATAAAATAATCTCTCCTTGTGGGCAGAAGGTTGCTGTTCTCTTAGGAGCCCGTATTAGAATATCAACAATAGCATGTTGTTCTAAACAGGTTGTGTTGATGAATCAGTATCTATCAACCTGGTATGCCTATGCAGTGTAAATGACTCCACGCGCAGACATTCTGGTATTCTCTGGCAGTGTGTTCAGGTCATATTGGGTTTAATATTGCTGGCAGTGACTGAAAGCAGGGTGAATATTCCTCTTCAGTAAATATAATATATAATCCTTTCAGTATTAATGATATATAATCCCTTTCATTTTTGAATTATTTACAATAGGCTGCCACAGCTGCCAGCTGAACAACCACCAGGCAGAGTTATTTTAGGAAATAGATTGTCCACAGAAAACCAAACATAATTTTCTGGAAACAAAACAGCGCTCATCTATTTTTAGACATGCCTCCATACTTTCCTTCCTGCATCAAAGCACTATGGAAGTTTGAGGAACCTCCCAATTCAAGCTGATTATTTTTTAGTTTAACAAAAGGCAATTTTTCCACCGTCATCGATTGGTCATCGATTAAAGAAAAATCCAATGAATTTGGTGTACTAGGGCTCCAACCAAGTTGTTGGAGAGTAGTGGCTACAAGGGTTTGAATTGGCCTTGGCCACAGTATTGAATAACAGAGCACATAAAAGGTGAGAATACCTTTGAAGAATTTGCCACATATTAGGTACTGTGTGTAGATGGCAGAATATACAGCTCCGGAAAAAATTTAGACCACTGCACCTTTTTCTTTCCTTTTCAAAAAGGTCGAAAAGGAAGGTTTTGAGTGAGGAACAGAAGGGTTAAATGACCACTGCAAATTGAACGCTTCTGTTCCTCACTCAAAAGTTTCCTTTTCAAAAGTTTTGGAAAGGAAAGAAAAAGATGCAGTGGTCTCCACATTTTTTCCGGAGCTGTATATAACCATAACACAACAGAATATATCCTTTTCCATCTATCATATGTCTTTCTGTGATTGCCCTTTATCTATTAACTGAATCTACAGAGCATTTGTGAAAGTATTCAGGCACCTTCACTTTATCCACAATTTGTTACATTACAGCCATATTATAAAATGTATTCAATTGTTTTTCTGTCTCATTCATCTACATACCACATAATGACTAGTCAAAAACTGTTTAGACTTTTTGGGAAAATATATTGAACCCCCCAGAATATCATGTTTAAATACGTATCTTTGCTTCGTTCATTTTTATTTTTATCCTAGTTAGTGTACCAGTCCCTGCTACTGAAAACATCCCCACAGAAATATGTTGCCGCCACCATGCTTGACCAGGTTAGGGAGTGTCTTGGTCAGGTGATGAGTGGTGCCTGGTTTCCTCCAGACATTTTGCTTGGCATTTAGGCCAATTAATTCAATCTAGGCTTCATCAGACAAGAGAATCTTGTTTCTCATGGTTTGGAACTTTTAAGTTCCTCCTAGCAAATTTCAAGTGGGCGTGTCATGCACCTTTCACTGAGGAATGGCTTCTGTCGGACCACTCAACCATCAAGGCCTAATTTGTGAAGTGCTGCAAATATAGTTGTCCTTCTGGAAGTTGTACCCATCACAGACAGTACATTACAATAACGAAAATCACTCACGTCTGCTCGATCAGCTTATTTCTCCAACCTGATTGAGGTGAACAAAAACAATCCAAAATGTATCTTCGATACAGTTGCCAAGTTAACAAAAAACCAAAGCTCAACAAGTGAAGTGGGTCTTCACTTTAGCTGTAATGAATACATGAATCACTTTGATGAAAAGATCATCACCATTAGAAAACAAACTGACTCCTCCTTAAATAGTTAAAAATCTCAGTTGTCTTGAGAATGTCCTGAACCTCCATGACCAGGTGTCAATGGGGACACTTAAAATTTTTTTATGCCGTATCGCTCGACACATTCACTAAATTTGAAATGAATTCTAAACCCACAAACTGTCAGCTAGACCCGATTCCAACAAAATTACTTAAGGAGCTATTTCCTGTGCTAGGTCAGCCAATGCTGAACATAATAAATGTGTCCCTTTCCTCTGGATGTGTACCAAACTCACAAAAAATATGAAACAATTATAGGTCAATATCGAACCTCCCGTTCCGCTCAAAAATCTTAGAAAAATTTGTTTCCCAACAACTGAATGCCTTCCTAAAGACAAATAACATTTATGAAATGCTCCAGTCCGGTTTCAGATCCCATCATAGTACTGAGACTGCACTCGTGAAGGTAACAAATGGCCTCAGACAAAGGTTTCCGCATCCGTCCTGTTTCTTCTTGATCTTAGTGCTGCTTTTGACACTATTGATCACTCCCTTCTCTTAGAGAGACTGGAAACCCATATTGCGCTATGTGGACATATTCTAGCCTGGTTTAAGTCTTATTTATCTGAAAGATATCAGTTTGTTAGTGTGGATGGCATATCCTCTGACAAGTCAACGGTGTGTTTTGGTATTCCTCAAGGCTCGGTTCTGGGCCCATTATTGTTCTCACTATATATGCTCCCTCTGGGCGATGTTATCCGAAATCACAATGTAAATGTTCACTGTTATGCTGGTGACACAGTTAAAAATTTCAATGAAGCATGGAAAAGCTCCAAAATGTGCTACTTTGGAAGCATGCGTTTCAGATATTAGGAAGTGGATGACAGAACTTCTTGCTCTTAAACTCAAGAAAAATAGAAGTGCTCGTTTTAGGACCCAAGAAAGATAGCCTGGTTAGCAGATCTCACTGTGAACCTCGACGGCTGCATGGTCGTATCGCAAAAAACTGTAAGAAACCTTGGCGTTACCCTTCACCCTGACCTCTCCTTTGATGAATATATAAAATATGTCTCGAGTTATTTTCATCTTCAAAACATTGCAAAAATCAGAAACATTCTATCAAAAATGGATGCAGAAAAACTAATCCATGCTTTTGTTACTTCTAGACTAGATTACTGCAATGCTCTAGTTTCCAGTTACCCTGACAAATCAATCAATACATTTAAATTAGTGCTGCACACAGCTGATAGAATCCTAACAAGTACCAAAAAAAAAAAACACATTACTCCTGTACTAGCATCCTTACACTGGCTGCCTGTTAGGGTTAGGGCTGCTTATCTTGCTGAAATGATCCAGCCATACATACCTACACGTAACCTACGATCGCAAGATGCAGGCCTTTTAATTGTACCTTGAATCTCAAAAACAAACAACCGGAGGCAGGGCTTTCTCTCATAGAGCTCCACTACCATGGAATGATCTGCCAATTAAGGTTAGAAATGCAAATACAAACTTTTAAGTGTCTACTAAAAACTCATCTCTACAGCATGGTTTTTAATTAGGTGTAGCCTGGCCCGGGGGCGTGAAGGTGACCAGAAGGCTTGATACTGTCCACCCTTGCTGTCTTGCTAGGTGGGCTCTCGTCACCACTGGGATGCCCTCCCTCCAATGCCTTTCGGGGGAAGAGTCACAGGCTGGCTGTTGTCTCTCTGTTGCCCACTTGTGCAATTGGGTTGTACTCTGCTGGCAATACTCAGCCCTCATTTAGGGTGGTTGCGGTTGGTAGGTGTTCCTTTGGTTGATGCTTGGCAATGTGGATGGATTGATTTCCTGCCTGTTGTGCCCTGTTCGGGGCCTCCCCTGGGTAGGGCCAAATTGTAGCCAGACCCCCCCGTCTCAGTCCCAAGATCTTACGCTGCTATATTATTGTGCTGGGAGAGTAGGGTCAGTTCTCCTACTAAGTTCTCCTTCTCCACTATAAATCGTTGTTGATATGAGGAATGCATTTTCTGAATTTTCCCAGTCTCCTCCTGTTTTAAACTTTAGGAGGACATGAGGTCCTGATCCACACCTGCAGAGTACCTGGTTTGGGGTGCCTGTTGCTGTCCCTGTCCACGATACCTGACGATTTCAGCTGCCACTGTGCTGACACCTCCTCCCTCCCCTGTGTTGTCCCTGTCCTTGTCCATCTGGTCATGCTTCTGACCTAGTATAAATGTAAATAGACTCTGGATTATTCCAATTGGACTCTTAATATTTCACCCGGCACAGCCAGAAGAGGTCTGGTCACCCCTCTGAGCCTGGGTCCTCTCTAGGTTTCTTTCAAAATTTCAGCCTTCTTAGGGAGTTTTTCCTAGCCACTGAAATTCAACATTACTGTTGTTTGCTCCTTGGGGTTTAAGGCCGGGTGTTTTTGTAAAAGTACTTTGTGACAACTGCTGATGTAAAAAGGGCTTTATAAATAAATTTGATTGAGCTCACCAGCGAGCGCCTGGTGGCCGGGTTTGCCACAGAGCCCGGGCGAGAATAGACCGAAAAAGCAACGTGGCACCCCCCTCTCCATCCTATGGGCCCACCACTCATGGGAGGAACCGCTGGGGTCGAGTGTGCTGCCATATGGGTGGCAGTGAAGGCCAGGGGCCTCGACGGACCAGACCCAGGCGGCAGGGGCTGGTTCTGGGGACGTGGAACGTCACTTCTCTGCGGGGGAAGGAGCCGTAACTTGTGAGGGAGGTGGAGCGCTATCAGTTAGATCTGGTGGGGCTTACATTCACTCACAGACTCGGTTCTGGAACCGTACTCCTGGATAGGGGATGGACTTTATTCTTCTCTGGAGTTGCCCAGGGTGTGAGGCGCCGGGCGGGGGTTGGGATACTCACAATCCCCCGGCTGAGTGCCGCTATGTTGGAGTTTACCCCAGTGGATGAGAGGGTCGCCTCCCTACGCCTACGGGTTGTGGGGGGGGAATCTCTGACTGTTGTTTATGCATTTGCCCCGAACAGCAGTTCAGAGTACTTGGCCTTCTTGGAGACCCTGAATGGAGTCCTGTATAATTCTGCTGGGGGACTTCAACGCACACGTGGGCAATGATGGAGAGGTCGTGATAGGGAGGAACGGCCTCCCTGATCTGAACTCGAGTGGTCGTTTGTTGTTAGAGTTCTGTGCTAGTCATGGATTATCTATAACGAACACCATGTTCGAACATAAGGATGCTCATAAGTGTATGTGGTACCAGAGCACCCTAGGCCGAAGGTCGATGATGGATTTTGTGATCGTGTCATCGGATCTGTGACCGCATGTTTTGGACACTCTGGTAAAGAGATGGGCGGAGCTGTCAACCGATCACCATCTGGTGGTGAGTTGGGTCAGGGGGTGGGGGAAGACTGTAGACAGACCGGGAAAAACCAAACGGGTAGTGCGGGTGAACTGGGAACATCTGGAGGAGGCCCCTGTCCGAAAGATCTTCCACTCACACCTCCGGCTGAGCTTTTCTGGCATCCTTGTGGAGGTTGGGAGCATTGAACCTGAGTGGTCGATGTTCAAAACCTCCATTGCCGAAGCTGCGGCGGGGAGCTGTGGTCTAAAGGTCTTAGGTGCATCAAGGGGCGGTAATCCTCGAACACACTGGTGGACACCGGTGGTCAGGGAAGCCATCCAACTGAAGAAGGAGGCCTTCATGTTATCCCGGAGGACTCCTGAGACGGTTGCAGTGTACCGACAGACCTGAAGGGCTGCGACCTCTGCTGTGAAAGATGCAAAATAGTGGGTGTGGGAGGAGTTTGGGGAAGCCATGGAGAAGGACTTTCGGTCGGCACCAAGGTGTTTCTGGAAAACCGTCCGACACCTCAGGATGGGAAAACGGGGAACTATCCAAGCCGTGTACAGTAAGGATGGGACACTGTTGACCTCAACTGAGGAGGTTATTGGGCGATGGAAGGAACACTTTGAGGAACTCCTAAATCCCACTAACACACCCTCTTTAGTGGAGGCAGAGCTGGAGGCTGTTGGGGAAGCATCGTCAATCTCCATGGCAGAAGTCACTGAGGTAGTCAAACAACTCCACAGTGTCAAAGCTCCGGGGATTGAAGAGATCCGTCCCGAAATGTTGAAAGCTTTGGGTGTGGAGGGGATGTCTTGGATGACACGCATCTTCAACATTGCGTGGAAGTCGGGGAAAGTGCCTAAGGAGTGGCGGACCAGGGTGGTGGTTCCCTGGGAAAGTCTACTCAAAGGTACTGGAAAGGAGGGTTCGGCAGATAGTCGAACCTCAGATTGAAGAGGAACAATGCGGATTCCGTCCTGGTCACGGAATATCCAGGTGGAGAGATTATATTTTGACACTGGCCTGGGAACGCCTCGGGATCCCCCAGTCAGAGTTGGCAAATGTGGCTTGGGAAAGGGAAGTTCAGGGTCCCCTGCTGGAGCTGCTGCCCCCGCGACCCGATACGGATAAGCGGATGAAGATGAGATGATTAGATGATTGATCCCCACACAGGAACTCTGTTGCTCTGTCAGAGTGGCCATCAAGCTATGTGCACAATTCCTGTCAACATGCACAGTCAAGAGCGAGACCTTTACTGAGAGGTTTGTGACTTGTGCCTTTCCAAATTATCCATCCATCGCATCATCTTCCGCTTATCCGGGGCCGGGTCGCGGGGGGAGCAGTCTAAGCAAGGATGCCCAGACTTCCCTCTCCCCAGACACTTCCTCCAGCTCTTCCGGGGGGACACCGAGGCGTTCCCAGGCCAGCCGGGAGACATAGTCCCTCCAGCGTGTCCTAGGTCTTCCCCGGGGTCTCCTCCCGGTGGGACGGGACCGGAACACCTTCCCAGGAAGGCGTTCCGGAGGCATCCGAAACAGATGCCCAAGCCACCTCAGCTGACCCCTCTCGATGTGGAGGAGCAGCGGCTCTACTCTGAGCTCCTCCCGGGTGACCGAGCTTCTCACCCTATCTCTAAGGGATCGCCCGGCCACCCTGCGGAGAAAGCTCATTTCGGCCGCCTGTATCCGGGATCTTGTCCTTTCGGTCATGACCCAAAGCTCATGACCATAGGTGAGAGTAGGAACGTAGATTGACGGGTAAATCGAGAGCTTCGCCTTGCGGCTCAGCTCTTTCTTCACCACGACAGACCGATACATCGACCGCATTACTGCAGAAGCTGCAACGATCCGTCTGTCAATCTCCCGTTCCATCCTTCCCTCACTCGTGAACAGGACCCCTAGATACTTAAACTCCTCCACTTGAGGCAGGCAATCTTCACCAACCTGAAGTGGGCAAGCCACCCTTTTCCGACTGAGGACCATGGCCTCGGATTTGGAGGTACTGATTTTCATCCCCACCGCTTCACACTCGGCTGCAAACTGTCCAAGTGCGTGCTGAAAGTCCTGGCTTGAAGGGGCCAACACGACAACATCATCCACAAAGAGCAGAGACGAAATCGTGTGGTCCCCAAACCTGACACCCTCTGGCCCCTGGGTGCGCCTACAAATTCTGTCCATAAAAATTACGAACAGAACCGGCGACAAAGGGCAGCCCTGCCGGAGTCCAACATGCACAGGGAACAAGTCTGACTTACTGCCGGCAATGCGGACCAAGCTCCTGCTTCGGTCGTACAGGGACCTGACAGCCCTTAGCAAAGGACCCAGGACCCCATATTCCCGAAGCACCCTCCACAGGATGCCACGAGGGACACAGTCGAATGCCTTCTCCAAATCCACAAAACACATGTGGATTGGTTGGGCAAACTCCCATGAACCCTCCAACACCCTTTAGAGGGTATAGAGCTGGTCCAGTGTTCCACGGCCTGGACGAAAACCACACTGTTCCTCCTGAATCCGAGGTTCTACTATCGGCCGTATTCTTCTGTCCAGAACCCTGGCATAGACTTTCCCGGGGAGGCTGAGAAGTGTGATCCCCCTATAGTTGGAACACACCCTCCGGTCCCCCTTCTTAAAAAGAAGGACCACCACCCCAGTCTGCCATCCCAGAGGCACTGTCCCCGACTTCCACACGATGTTGCACAGGCGTGTCAGCCAACATCCAGAGACTTGAGATACTTTCTTTTTGACTTTTTTGTAAAGGAAAGAGAAAGGTACAGTGGTCTCTTAATTTTTTGCTGTATATGCTGAAATACCACCAGCACATTGCCTTCCCTACAAGTGGGGATCAGATACGGAACATCTACAAATCCCTCCCTTGCCCGGCTTTTGGCAAGGCGGATCATTCATCGATTCTGCTCCTCCCATCCTATAGACAACACCTAAAACGAGATAAAACGGTTTTCTGGGCAGTACAGCGTTGGAATGAGGGATCCATTACTGCTCTACAGGACAGCCGATGGGAACATTAATGAATATGCAGACTCTGTCTCAGCATATATCTCCAAGTGTATCAATTTTGTGTCCTACGGAAGGTCATCAGATGTCATCAGATGTGTCCTACGGAAGGTCATCAGAGATGCCAAAAGAGACTACAGGGTTAATGTTGAGTCTAACTACCACAGCTCTGACCTGAGACACCCTGAACCCCTTTCAATTTGCATACCGCTTCAATAGACCTACAGACGATACCATTGCCCTGATGACAAACACCGCCTTCTCCCACCTGGAAAAAGACAACAAATATGTGAGGATGCTGTTCATAGACTACAGTTCAGCATTCAACAATATTGTGCCCATTAAGCTTGTTCCTAAGCTCAGGTCCCTGGGACTTAACACCTCCCATTGTAATTGGATCCTGGACTTCCTTACAGGCAGAGCCCAGGTGTTGAGACTGTGCATCTTCACCTCCTCTGCACTGACCCTAAGTACCAGAGCCCCCCAGGGCTGTGTACTCAGTCCCCTCCTGTGCTCCCCATCCACACCATCCTTAAGTTCATGGATGACACAACCGTTCTGGGTCTCATCTGCAACAATGATGAGACAACTTTCAGAGAGGAGGTAAAGAACCTGGCGAGATGGTGTCAAGACAACCTCTCTCTCACCGTCTGCAAGACTAAGGAGATGATCTTGAACATCAGGAAGCGGCAGAGAGGGTGTCATGCCCCCGTACACATCGATGGAGCTGAAGTGGAGTGAGTCACAGAAATTCAAGTTTCGCGGTGTGTTCATCAAAGATGACCTCGGTCCAGCCAAGTGAACTCAGCAGTGATAACTGGCCAAAAATAACTATACTTCCTGAGGAGACTCAAGAAGTTTGGCATGTTTGTTAAAAATCTCACCAATTTCTACAGGTGCACAAATGAAAGCATCCTCTCAGGCTGCATTACTCCCTGGTATGGCAGCTGCTCTGCTGGTGATCACAAGGCCCCCCAGAGGGTGATAAAGTCTGCGCAGCGTGTCATCGGCTGCCTTAGCAAGCAAGTTTATTTATATAGCACAATTCATACATCGAAGCAATTCAATGTGCTTTACAAATAAAAATATATGAAAGTACAATAACATAAAAACAAATACTCAAAAGAAAACATCATAATAAGAAAAAATACAATAAGAAAACATAAAGATTAAAAATGGGATAAAAACATAGGAAGCTATAAGGCTAAACAGTGTGGTCAAGTTTAAGTGCTCAGTCATAGGCAGGTGAAAAGAGAAGTGTTTTTAACCTGGATTTAAAAATGGATACGTTTGGGGCACGTCTAAGATCTTCTGGTAGTTTATTCCAGTTTTGTATAGCATATGTGCTTAACGCAGCTTCTCCATGTTTAGTTTGGACTCTGGGCTCTACTAGCTGACCTGAGTTCATGGATCTAAGAACCCTGCTCGGTTTATATTGTGCAAACATATCAGAAATGTATTTGGGTCCTAAACAATTTAGAGATATATAAACTAAAAGCACCACTTTAAAACTTATTCTGTAATTGACTGGAAGCCAATGCAAAGATTTAAGAACCGGAGTGATGTGCTCTGTTCTCTTGGTCCTGGTTAACATTCTAGCAGCAGCATTCTGAATGAGCTGCAGTTGTTTTACAGTCTTTTTTGGGAGTCCAGTTAAGAGGCCATAACAGTAGTCAACCCAACTAGAGAGAAAATCATGGATGAGCTTCTCTTGGTCTTTTTGGGACACCAAGCCTTTGATTCTGGCTATATTTTCTAGATGACAGAATGCTGTTTTGGTGACTGCATTGATATGACTGTTAAATGTGAGTTCTGAGTCTGTCAGAACACCAAGATTATGCACTTGATCCCTGGTTTAAAGGGCCAGAGAATTCAGCTCTCTTTTTTATCTTGGTTCAATTTTAAACAATTTTGGTTTATCCAGGTATTTATGTGCCCTAAACAGTGACACAGAGAGTCTATTGAGCTGTTGTCATATGGTTCGAGAACCATATATATTTCAGTATCATCGGCATAGCTGTGGTAGTTAATGTTGTTGTTCTGTAGAATTTGGCCCAGAGGTAGCATATAGAGATTGAACAAAAGCGGTCCGAGAACTGATCCCTGTGAAACTCCCCATGTCATAGCCACCCTATCAGATTCATGATTACCAATGGTGACAAAATTACTCCGGCCATCTAGATAAGATCTGTACGAATCAAGGACCTTCCCGGAGAGGCCTACCCAATTTTCCAGCCTATCTATAAGTGTCCTATGATCTACAGTGTCAAATGCTGCACTGAGATCTAATAGAACCTGAACTGTTATTTCATCAGAATCAGTATTCAGCCGTATATCATTTAAAATTTTAATCAGGGCCATTTCAGTACTGTGGTAAGATCGGAAACCTGACTGAAATTTGTCTAAGCGGATTGAAGACAACATTCTCAATGATCTTGGCTATAAAAGGGAGATTTGATACAGGTCTATAGTTGTTCATTATAGATACATCCAGTGTTCTCTTTTTTAATAGGGGCTTAATGGCAGCTGTTTTTAGAGACGTTGGGAAAATGCCTGATTGCAGAGATCTATTAACTATTTGCTGTAGGCCCATTGTTATAGAGTTAAAAAAGAAAAAAGTCTGATGGCAGTGTGTCAAGACAGCAAGTGTAAGCTTTAAGATGTCGAACTGTTTCCTCAAGGGATTTTTGATCAAATGTATTAACATTTTATTAAAATCTGACATAATAACCAAGTTATGTCTTGGTGGTCGTGTTGACGGTACAGAGTCCTTGTTAGACTGTGTAGTTCTGATGTTCCGTCTAATACTTTATCATTACATTTCGCAGTGGACATGAGTTCTGATGCTATCTGCTTTATTGGGTTTGTAAGCTTGTCGACCATGACAAATAGAGTTTGGGTATTGTTGATTTTCTTGTTGATCATTCATGTTGCTGTCTGGCCCTGTGTAACTCATTGTTGAAGCTACCAAGGCTTTGTTTATAGATTTTTTAGTTTTCCTCCACTTACGTTCAGCTTTCCTACATTCTCTTTTCAGGGTGCTTACCATCATGGTGGTTCTCCATGGTGTTTTCTGTTTGCTCATAGTTTTCTTTACATTTACTGGTGTAACACGATCCATGACATTCAATATTTTGGTATTAAAATTATCCAGGAGTACATCAACTGACTCAGCACTTATTTTTGGAGAGATAGCTATGGCTTCAATAAACTGAGCATTGGTACTATCATTAATGTACCTTAAATGATCAGACAGGGCCAAGTCTTTAACCATGACAGAGGAAATATTGAGAGCTTTAGAGAGAACCAGATCTAGAATGTGGCCTTGAGTATGTGTGCGCTCTTTCACATGTTGAGTGAGATCAAAAGTGTCAAGTAGTGCAAAACGTTTTTTGCCATTATTGTCTGTACTGTATATATATGTGGATGTTAAAATCCCCTGTAACAATTAACAATTTATAATCAATTGATATAACAGAGTACTGCAGTAAAATCATAAATAAAATTTGCAGAATATCATGGAGGTCTGTAAATGGTTAAAAACAAAATGTTGGGGGTACCCTTCAATGTAAAACAGAGGTATTCAAAATAAATAAAATTACCTAGTGTATTTTCTTTGCACTGGAATGTATCTTTGAATAGGGCAGCCACTCCTCCTCCTTTCCTACCATTTCGACACGTATTCATATAGCCACATTTTTCGGGTGCTGTCTCATTAAGAATAGTAGTACTACAATCTTCTGTTAGTCATGTTTCAGTGAGAAACATCAAATCTAGGTTGTAGGATATTATAATGTAATTTACCAAGAATGATTTGATGGTGAGAGATCTGATATTAAGTAAAGCCAGCTTAATAGATATAATAGGGGTTCCTGGATGAGTAGATTGACGTGTTACAGTTAACAGATTAGACAAGTTTACTTTATGGGTTGCATGCTCACGGTTCCTTCTATTTCTAATAAACACAGGAATAGAGATACTGTGTCCTAGCTTGTACTCAAAACTGTCGGCATTGCTATTTTCACAATAGCAGGGAGCCGAAGCACATCACCGAGTATATTCTGGGAGATGCTTCCTGAGCATCTGAGAATGCACTTTCAGACTCATAAACAGTTTTTTCCCTTCAGGCCATAAGGCCCCCTTAAACAGCAACACTGATCCATGATCATAATTGAACACTCATAAATATTTCAAATGGTCTTCCTATGTACATTCAGTGTACATTAGAGTATTCTTTATGTACCATTCATAGGTATATTGCACTCATAATGCCCATAATATTCAATACTTCTACCCATATTGTTCATATTCCCAATCCTACTCTTTTTTTAAAAAAATGTTTTTTATTGCTGCTAGTTTACATTTTTATGTATATTATGTATATTATTGCTATATTTTTTTGCTTTACATATCTCTTAATTCTTACTACGTAGATGTTGTGTGCCATGACACAAGAATTTCATTGCAGGATGCAGGATGGCGCTGTGTTGTTCGGTGCATTCGATAAATAAACTACTTGAACTTTATATGTATTATAATGTTGGAACATCATAAGGAAACAGTGTTTGCCTCATTGCATACACCTGGTCCTACAAAATGGACTGCCCGAGATGTAGGAAATGGCACAGAGGTGCTGATTCAATTTTGTGGTAATGTTTGAGGCTAACCCTATTGTTGAATGTCACAGAGGTGCTGATTCAATTTTGTGGTAATGTTTGAGGCTAACCCTATTGTTAAATGTCACAGAGGTGCTGATTCAATTTTGTGGTAATGTTTGAGGCTAACCCTATTGTTAAATGTCACAGAGGTGCTGATTAAATTCTGTGGTAATGTTTGAGGCTAATCCTATTGTTAAATGTCACAGAGGTGCTGATTCAATTCTGTGGTAATGTTTGAGGCTAACCCTATTGTTAAGTGTCTGTCTAACCCGGACAGTCAGCTTAGACTTTTCTTCAATGGTGATGCAATGTGTTCATGTTTGGCATCTGGTATCACAATTTTGGAAACTATTCTCCTAGACACATTGAATCATTTAGCAGTTTTTGTGACCTTTGCACCTGCAATTTGGGAACCGACTATTTGGCCTCTTTGGAAATCTATAGTTGCCGCATATTGCTTTGAAAAAAAAAAATCAAATCAAAGTGCTTATTTTCAGACCTCAGGAATATCAGTCTTTGTTTAATCCCCCCCTCCCTCCTTCTTTTCCCCATCTCTCTCTGTCCCGCAATTCACCTTTCATTTTCCTCCCCCTTTCTCTCCCTCCTTCTCCCTCCCATACCCCCCTCCATCTCTGTCAATCCATTTCTCCTCTGGCTCTCTTGCCCTTCCTTTCTTCCCTCATCTGTCTCTTGCTCCTCAGGTATCTCATCTTTATTATCTACTGGCGTCTATAACTCTGCTTTCCCTTTGCATGATGTAAGTATATTTCTATTGCATTGACAACAGACCGAAAGGTCAGATGTTAAGATCAGGGGTCTAAGGCATGACTGCTTTTGTCCAGACACTATGTTCCACTATAGAAGTTAAGATCAGGTGTCCAAGATAACACTGTGTTTCTTCCACAGGGTTCGTTCACCAGGAAAGGAGGGCGAGGTCAGAGGAACGACAGACAAGTGAGCTCATGTGATTGGTCAGCGATGTTCAGGCCATTATGTAATACTAAAGCAGCAGCATCTACTTTAACCTTGATCTTTAGTATTATTAAGGGAGTGTAAATTATTTATTATTCAGGATACCTGGAGGAAGTTGGATCTCTGAAAATAAGTTGGATCTCTGGATCTCTCTTTTCAGAAGTTGCACATAGGGTCAAATAGGGTCTGAGGAAAATTCCCACTTCAAGTCCACTTTTCTGTTTGCTAAATATCAAATCCTCCATACGGGTCTCCCAGGTTCACGGAACCCCTTGGACTGTTTGATGACTGGGCATCTCTCAGAAAGTGACACAAATGGCTGTAATCCCTGATGTATTATGTTGTGGGAAAGAAACAATGTCATGCTTTGCTGACTGGTATTTACTGCTTTTGCGAGGTGTCCTTTGCTTCTTTATCAAGTTGGCACTGCAGAGACAAGTTGACAGTTCTCTTCCTGTAATTCTTCAAAGTAGCATTTTACATTGCCAGTCTAAAATGCATCTAAACATTTCCACATAGAAGCTTTTCTCCATTTATTTACAAAGAAAGAAATAAATCCTGTTTTCTATATTTCTATGTGTCTTAATAGCAAGCATTTCAGCACATTTAGATAGCTATAATTACAGCAAGTCTAGATAGCTAGAATTACAGCACATATTATGGAGCATTACAATAGAGATATCTCAGCTCATACTGTGGCTTGCAAACTTTACCTCTCATATAGTTAGCTCACATTACAGCGCATATTATAAAGCATAACAGCACTTATAGCTTCAGTGGATATAAAAAGTCTAGACACCCCTGTTAAAATGCCAGGTTCTTGTGATGTAAAAGAATTAGACAAAGATAAATCATGTCATAACTGTTTCCACCTTTAATGTGACATATAACATGAACAATTCAATTTAAAAACAAACTGAAATCTTTGAGTGGGAAAAATTCTAATTTAAAACGCACAGTAACCTGGTTGCATTTGTTTTTGATTTTATTACAGCACTCAGTCTTTTTGGGTAGGAGTCTATTAGGATGGCACATCTTGCAAAAGTGCTCCAAATCTGTCAGATTGCGAGGACATCTCCTGTGCACAGCCCTCTTCAGATCATCCCACAGATGTTCAATTGGATTCAGGTCTGGGCTCTGGGTGGGCCATTCCAAAATGTTGTTTTTCTGGTGAAGCCATGCTTTTGTAGATTTGGATGGGTTCTTTGGGTAGTTGTTGTGCTGAAAGGTGAACTTCATCTTCAGCTTTCTTCAGACTCCTGAAGGTTCTGTGCCAAAATTGCCTGGTATTTGGAACTGTTCATAATTCCCTCCACCCTGACAAAGGCCCCAGTTCCAGCTGAAGAAAAACAGCCCCAAAGCATGATGCTGCCACCACCATGCTTCACTGTGGGTATGGTGTTCTTTGGGTGATATGCAGGGTTGTTTTTGCGCTAAACATATCTTTTGGAATTATGGCCAAAAGGTTCCACCTTGGTTTCATCAGACCATAACACATTTTCCCACATGCTTTTGGGGGACTTGATGTTTGATTTTGCAAACATCAGCCTGGGCTTGGATGTTTTTCTTTGTAAAAAAAGGCTTCCGTCTTGCCACCCTACCCCATAGCCCATTCATATGAAGAATACAGGACTTTAATGATGGCAGGTGTGTAATGACTTCAATTGAACATGAGTTTAAATGTGATTGGCTAATTCTGAACACAGCTACATCCCCAGTTATAAGAAGGTGTGCTACCTTATGCAACCAGGTTATTGTAAGTGGTTTTTTGTTTTTTTTCCTCGAATATTTCAGTTTGTTTTTTAATTGAATTGTTCACATTATAGGTCACATTAAAAGTGGAAAAAGTTCTGGCATGATTTATCGTTGTCTCATTATTTTACATCACAAAAACCTGGCATTTTAACATGGGTGAGTAGACTTTTTATATCCACTGTAGCTCGCATTACAGGACATATTATGAAGCATTACAGCACATATAGCTAGCTTGCATAACAGCGCATATTATGGAGCAGTACAGCACATATAGCTAGCTTGCATAACAGCGCATATTATGGAGCAGTACAGCACATATAGCTAGCTAGCTAAATTATACAGCCTACATCATGTCAGCAGCAGCCATCGAGGTAGAATAATTATGCAGCAGAGAAATCTCATTCCCATTATACATAAGGTTAGGTGCAGTGACTTTTATGGATTAACAAAAATGGGGCGCAACACTTTGCCAGTCTTCTTTTAAATTTCTTCCAAGGTTCTGCTCATTCTAGGGAGTTTTCCTAACTACTGTATTGCATGCACTTATTTGTTTATTTCAGCTCCTATATGAGGAGTGGGCCAATTATGGAGTCATGTTTAAATACCAGCCATTAGACCTAATAAGGTAGGATCTGTCTGTTTCTCTTGTCTCTCTCATCTGTCTAGCTTCCTTGTTTCCTGTCTGTCTATCTTTAATAGCTGTCCTTTTGTCTGTCTCTATCATTAGTATCTCATGTCTATCTGTCTCATGTCTTTTTTATCTATCTGTTCCTCTTGTCTGTATTTGACATTGCAGTTTTTCCTTTGCCTGATATCATATCAGTTTGTTGCAGGCCACATCATTTCCTCTGATAGCAGTGTGTCTTTATCAGATGTGTGAGAGCTTACATTTCTGTTTCTCTTCCTCATGGAGGGAATAAAACAATTATTTAATCCAATATAACCTTAGTATAACCTTAAAGAAATAGTTTAGCCAAAATTCATATTTGGGTAAAAGTCCCCTGAGTTGTTCCTTAAGGCACATACTCATTTTATAATTGTATTGAAAGAGGAAAACCACTGCAAAACACTTCAGAGTACATTCAGTGATCTGTCACGCTAGGGTAGATTTTTTATTTATTTTTATTGCATACTGATAAAAGAGCCAGCGGAGTTTGGTGAATTCAAACTGGCACTAGCAAACTATTTCCTCTAGCCACCATAGGCAGCTTCTGTTCTTTGGCAATGACGTCATTGAGGTGGACGTGACTTTAAACTCAACAAGTTACTTCAGGCACTAGTGAGCGGGAACATGTAAGGAGGTGTTTTTTAGAGCTCCCGATCAGGGCGATATTTAAGGTCCTATTAATCTATTTGTTTTCTCGCAATTGTTCTTAATCCATTAAATTATAATATAACCATCTGATAAGTTGATCACAGAATATATTAGGATTGAATGTGTAATACCAACAATCCAAAGGACCTGGGGCCTCATGTATCAATCTTACTTACGTATCAAACTAAATTCTGGCCTATGTGGAAATCCTACGATTTGCGTGCACACAAAATTATTGGGATTTATCAAACTGGCGTACACAACACATACGCATGCTTCCATTAAGAAATCATACCCATACTATACTTCTGCGAACGAGCATACGGTCTCCACCCAAAGAACGCCAACAATTACCCATATAAGGTATCCAAATTAGCCCTATTGACTATGTAATTTCAGTCGATACACGAAGCAAGGTGGAGACCCATCAGAAAAATTAATTTCCCATAATAATGTGAACTTCAAATAATATTATTTGATATAGAATCGAAACGTATCAAGTTGCCCGACAAGAAGTCATAAATATTCCGCATTGCCAGACGTGGCTGATGTTAATAAAATAAAGTGGTCTGAGATTAATCAAGGCGGATGCGAGGGAGCAATTTGCTACACTCCTAACCAGGTTGCGGGGCTGTGCAGTTCGGCAGCGTTCCGTATGGTTTCGAATGAGGACTGTACCGTGTCGTGGCTGTAGAGCCGTGACTGTCTTGCAAACGTAAGATCTGTAAAAAGAAATGGCAGCCTAAAGAATATAGCCAAGAAAGTATATGGCATTTCAGAAGTTTATTATTGTTCAATTTTAGTGAAATGCTTTTTTTGTTTAGTGCTGCATAGCAATAGCGTATAACTTTTTTTAGTACGACTGTTGGCTGTTTTATTCGATTTGTGGTGGATAAGCATACCTATTTTATGTTATGTAAACATTGATATTTTCAAAATCCCTTTGTATGTTGTCAACTTAGTGCCATTGTTGTTGAAAAAAGTACATATGATAGTTTTTTGCTGTTAAACAAATTTGGAGTTATTGTTGAATGTTGGCCTACCAATAAATATTTTTTAGAAATTGTCTCACTGTTTACATGAGAAGTTTATTATTAAAAGCATGTAATCGATAATCAGAATCCATGTCATTTTTTAGAGAATCTTGTGAGCCTAGTGTGATGGCTTTGAGGAAGGAGAAGTAGGATGCCAAGGCGATGCTTATTGTTTGTTTAATTGTAGCCAAGCGTAACAGTGCTCTTACAAATGGAGAGCGACAATAACACACAAAGACAGGGGAAGCAGAAGGAACATATATACTGGGGGGAATGATGAGGATGAGAACCAGGTGCGCTAAACAAGACACAGGTGAAATGTATAATGAGATGGGCGGTGGTGTCAGAAGGCCGGTGACGTTGAACGCTGGAGCCTGTCTGCTGCAGGGGGAGGAGAGGCAGCAGAGGGCGCAGTTGTCACACCTAGTACAATATAGTACTGCCATAGTTGCAGTACAACAAATGTATAGTTGAATTTGTTATAGTTGGGAATCCATCCATCTTCTTCCGCTTATCCAGGGCCAGGGCGCGGGGGTAGCAGTCTAAGCAGAGATGCCCAGACTTCCCTCTCCCTAGAAACTTCCTCCAGCTCTTCTGGGGGGACACTGAGGCGCTCACAGGCCAGCCGGGAGACATAGTCCCTCCAGCGTGTCCTAGGTCTTCCCCGGGGTTTCCTCCCGGTGGGACGGGCCCGGAACACCTTCCCGGGAAGGCGTCCAAGAGGCATCCGGAACATGCACTGGGAACAAGTCTGACTTACTGCCGGCAATGCGGACCAAGCTCCTGGGGCGCTCCCGGCAATGTGGACCTGACAGCCCTTAGCAAAAGACCCAGGACCCCATATTCCCGAAGCACCCTCCACAGGATGCCACGAGGGACACAGTCGAATGCCTTCTCCAAATCCACAAAACACATGTGGATTTGTTGGGCAAACTCCCATGAACCATCCATCACCCTGTAGAGGGTATAGAGCTGGTCCAGTGTTCCACGGCCCAGACGAAAACCACACTGTTCCTCCTGAATCCAAGGTTCTACTATCGGCCATATTCTCCTCTCCAGTACCCTGGCATAGACTTTCCCGGGGAGGCTGAGATGTGTGATCCCCCTGTACTTGGAACACACCCTCCGGTCCCCCTTCTTAAAAAGAGGGACCACCACCCCGGTCTGCCATCCCAGAGGCACTGTCCCCGACTTCCACGCGATGTTGCACAGGCGTGTCAACAAAGGCAGCCCCACAACATCCAGAGACTTGAGGTACTCAGGGCGGATCTCATCCACCCCCGGTGCCTTGCCACAGAGGAGTTTCTTGACTACCTCTGTGACTTCAGCCCAGGTGATGGACGAGTCCACCTCTGAGCCCTCATCCTCTGCTTCCTCATTGGAAGACGTGACGGCGGGATTGAGGAGATCCTCGAAGTACTCCTTCCACCACCCGAAGACATCCCCAGTTGAGGTCCACAGCCGCCCACCTCCACTGTAAACAGCGTTGGTAGGGCACTGTTTTGCTCTCCTGAGGCGCCGGACGGTTTGCCGGAATCTCTTCGAGGCCAGCCGATAGTCCTTCTCCATGGCCTCACCGAACTCCTCCCAGGCCAGAGTTTTTGCCTCCACAACCACCCGGGCTGCAGTCCGCTTGGCCTGCTGGTACCCGTCAGCTGCCTCAGGAGTCCCACAAGCAAACCAGGCCTGATAGGACTCCTTCTTCAGCTTGACGGCATCCCTTACTTCCGGTGTCCACCACCGGGTTCGGGGATTGCCGCCTCGACAGGCAACGGAGACCTTGCGGCCACAGCTCAGAGCGGCCGCTTCGACAATGGCGGTGGAGAACATGGTCCTCAAAACATGGACTCAATATCTCCAGCCTCCCTCGGGATCCAGTCGAAGCTCTGCCGGAGGTGGGAGTTAAAGATCTCTCTGACAGGAGAGTCTGTCCAGCTTCCTCTCCCGCCATCGGATCCAACTCACCACCAGGTGATGATCAGTTGACAGCTCCGCCCCTCTCTTCACCCGAGTGTCCAAGACATACGGCCACAGGTCAGATGAAACGACCAAAAAGTCGATCATCAACCTACGGCCTAGGGTGTCCTGGTGCCACGTGCACTGATGGAAACCCTTATGCTTGAACATGGTGTTCGTTATGGACAAACTGTGACTAGCACAGAAGTCCAAGAACTGAACACCGCTCGGGTTCAGATCAGGGGGGCCGTTCCTCCCAATCACGCCCCTCCAGGTGTCACTGTCGTTGCCCACGTGGGCATTGAAGTCCCCCAGTAGAACGATAGAGTCCCCAGTCAGAGCACTTTCCAGCACCCCTCCCAGAGACTCCAAGAAGGTTGGGTACTCTGCACTGCCGTTCGGCCCGTAGGCACAAACAACAGTGAGAGACGTATCCCCGACCCGTAGGGGCAGGGAAATGACCCTCTCGTTCACCGGGGTAAACTCCAACACATGGCGGCAGAACTGGGGAGCTATGATTAAACCCACACCAGCCCGCCGCCTCTCAGCATGGGCAACTCCAGAGTGGTGATGAGTCCATCCTCTCTCAAGGAGTGTGGTTCCAGAGCCCAAGCCTTGCGTAGAGGTGATCTCGACTATCTCTAGTCGGAACCTCTCAACCTCACGCACGATCTCAGTCTCCTTCCCCGCCAGCGAGGTGACGTTCCACGTTCCTAGAGCTAGTTTCTGTGTCCAGGGATCGGGTTGTCGAGGCCCCCGTCTTCGACTGCCGCCCGAATCCTCTACGCACCGACCCCTTATGGTCCCTCCGGCAGGTGGTGAGCCCAAGGGAAGGCGGCCCAGGTTCCAGTGTGGGGCCCCGGCTGCACCATGCCTAGGACCTATTTGCCTTGGGAGACCCTACCAGGGGCATATAGCCCCAGATATCATAGCTCCTAGGGTCACTCGGGTACTCAAACCCCTCCACCACGTTAAGGTGGCAGTTCATGGAGGGATAGTTGGGAATATCAAGTCCAATTACGGTGACATTTAAAATAATTTAAAGATCAACGCCTCATCAGCTTCTACAAATCAGATGTATTGTCCAGGTTGTGATGGATATTTGTGTCAGATGGTGGTAATCACACAGGATGGCAGAACTTTATGGTAATCTTTTTGAGGCCTTTCTCCTTTCAAAGACCACTCCAACATAATCGTGTATGCAATAAGCCTGTATTGGCTGAGGCAAGATGAAAAAGTTCAACTTGTAACACTTAATTCTACCACTGACATACCAGGTAGTTAGATATACAGGTCAATTGAATTTTGTAAAAGCAACCTAAGTGGTTCAGTAAATGAAATCAGATACATTTGGTGTCTACTATTGTCTGATTAGCTTTGTTGACATCAGTCGAATAGAAATTGAGTCCACGTTTGTGCACTAAAAAACAATGGACCAGACTGTAGGTTTACATCCAAGGGGTTTAGGGTTAGGGTTAGATTAGCTCAGTATAGATACTGTACACATGATTGAATGAACAGAGATGACTGTTTTTGCATTGTTGCTCATCATACTTAAGATGATGTACAGCATGCTTAAACAGTGCAGTTAGGATGTACAATGACATTATGAAACTTAGAAACATAGTTGCCAAAAATACATTTATCAGATAAATGCCTGTATAGCAAAATAGCAACATAGCTTGCTGCTTGAGTCAAAGCAGAAAGGTAGCACATTTGACTATAAACAGATCATCTGATCACAAGACATTGGGTATGGACTCATCAATATAAAAACCTACAGTTGACAAGAGACATTCTAAAACCTTTTATTACATTTTTAGGCATAATAATATTGAATTACCCCATGCATGAAATGTGCTATTCAAATAAATAGCCTTGCCTTACACACTTGTTTGCTAATGTTAGGTAGCTACTTACTATTTTGAGAGCTGGCCATTGGGTCCCTCGGGCCTAGAATGTATTTTTCAGGTTATTTTTGGAATGTAAAAAGTCTCCAGCACCCAAAGACTTATGAGGGGGGTGAAATCCGGATGGTCAGCCACACATCTTGGAATGAGTTTAGCTTCATGGACTGGGCCACTCATGGGCCAATAAACTTGGGCATTAATAGTTCCCACTTGTTTATATGATAGCATTCTGTTTCAGTTGGCCTTAGATTGCATGCCGCACAACCACACAACCAACCTCTGGATATTCTGGGAAAGGGTTTGGGATTAACTGGTTCACTATTTCCCCCTCCTCAGCTGCTGTCCAAGCCTAGTTTGGTGAATTATTCCTCTGTATTCTTGTTCAAAAGAGTAAGGCTCTATCCTCATAAAAAAGTATTGTCCCTGGTCATATTCAGACATGATACATATGTATTTTCTTTTCTCTCTCAAGCAAATAAAGTTTGACTGTCTGAGGTGAATATCATCGACAAAATAGGTAACTTGCTTTCTAGCTAGCGAATATTAACTTCTGTTTACTGTGACGTATACACCTCCTCTTACCGAAATAATTTGTGGATTGATACGATTGTGAACCATACTAACCAGTAAACAAAGTACCAGTTTATTTGAAATGTAATCTTTAATTTGGGGAATACAACATTGTCATGTTCTTTGAGGTACACAACACCACTAGTCTTGCTTTGGAGTGTTTTGGAGTAGTTTTCCAATTGCAATGCCGCTTTGTTATAGTGGGATGCACCGTTTCCATTCATGAATTTGGACGATGCTAATGATGCTAAAGGGACAAAGCTGAATAATGGATTGTTTTAAAATATGACTAGGTGCCTTCAGGAACAACTCAGGGTAAGTGGACTTTTACCCAAATATGAATTTTGGGCAAACTCCTTTAAGTATAATTGTTTAATCACTCAGAGATGGGTCAGAGTGATTAAGTGATACGTTCCAAAATCTGTTTCTTGTCTGTCTGCTCGTCTGTCTCTACTGTCTCCCATCTCTCTTGTCTAATTGTCTGTGTCTATTCTTTCTTTCTTAGTCTGTCTCACATCTCTTTTGTCTGTCTGCTTGTCTGTCACTACTATCTGTCTCGTCTCTCTTGTCTGCCAGTCTGCTATTCGGTCACCACTGTCTGTTTATGCTCTCTCTTGTGTCTGTCTGCGGTCCCTCTTGTTTGTTTGTCTGCTTGTCTGTCTTTCATCTTTCTTGTCTGTCTGTATGCTTGTATGTCTCTACTGTCTGTCTCTCATCTCTCTTGTCTGTCTGCTTGTCTCTACTGACTGTCTCTTGTTTTTCCTGCCGGTCTGCTTTTTGGGCTCTACTGTCAGTTTCTGTCTGTCAGCTGTCCCTCTTGTTTGTCTGTCTGATTTTTTCTGTCTCTACATCTTGTCTGCTTGTCTGTCAATACTGTCTGTCTCCCATCTCTCCTGTCTGTCTGTCTGTTTGTCAGTCCCTATATTCTGTCTCTTGTCTCTCTTGTTTGTTTTTCTAATTATCTTTCTCTTATGTCTGTCTGTCTGCTTTACTGTCTCTACTGTCTGTCTCTCATGTCTCCTGTCTGTCTGCCTGTCTGCCTGTCTGCCTTCACTGTTTCTGTCTTGTTTCTCTTCTTTGTCTGTCTTTACTGTCTGTCTCTCATCTCTAGTGTCTGTCTGTTTGCATGTCTGACTCTAGTGTCTTTCTCTTGTCTGTCAGCTGTCCGTGTTGTTTGTCTTTTGGTTTATCGTCTTTCCTGTCTGTCTGTCTGCTTGACTGTCTCTAGTGTCTGTCTCTTGTCTGTCTTGTCTGTCTTTCTGCTTTTCTGTCTCTACTGTCTGCCTCTAATCTCTCTTGTCTGTCTGTCTGCTTTTCTGTGTCTACTGTGTCTTTCATCTCTTTTGTCTGCCTGTCTGCTTGTCTGTCTCATCTCTATTGTTTGTCTGTCTCTTATTGCTCTTGTTTGTCTGTATGCTTATCTGTCTCTCGTGTTTGTCTCTCATCTCTCGTGTCTTTTTCTGCTTTTTGGTCTCTCCCGTCTGTCTGTCTGCTTGTTTCTCTTCATTGTCTGTCTCTTGTTTTTCTTGCCTGTCTGTCTGCTTTTTGGTCTCTACTGTCAGTCTCTGTCTGTAAGCTGTCCCTCTTGTTTGTTGTATCTGTTTGTCTGTCTCTACTTCCTGTCTGCTTGTCTGTCTCTACTGTCTGACTTCCATCTCTCCTGTCTGTCTGTCTGCTTGTCAATCCCTATTTTCTGTATCTTGTCTCGTTTGTTTTTCTGCTTATCTTTCTCTTATGTATGTCTGTCTGCTTGACTGTCTTCACTGTTTCTGTCTTGTTTCTCTTGTTTGTCTGTCTCTACTGCCTGTCTCTCATCTCTAGTGTCTGTCTGTCTGCTTGACTGTCTCTAGTGTCTGTATCTCGCCTCTCCTGTTTGTTGGTCTGCTTGTCTGTCTCTACTGTCTGTCTTTCGTCTGTCTTGTCCATTCGTCAATCTGCTTGTCTGTCTCTACTATCTGTCTCTCTGTCTGCATGTCTGTTTCTACTGTCTGTCTTTGATCGCTCTTCTCTGTCTGTCTCTACTGTCTGTCTCTCATCTCTCTTGTCCTTCTATCTGCTTGTCTGTCTCTACTGTCTGTTTCTCATCTCTATTGTTTGTTTGTCCACTTGTCTGTCTCTCGTGTATGTCTCTCATCTCCCTTTTTTTCTGCTTTTTGGTCTCTACTGTATGTCTGGCTGCTCTTCCTCTTGTCTGCTTGTCTGTGTCTATTGTCTGTCTCATCTCTCTTAGTTTTTCTGTCTTTTTCTAGTGTCGATCTCTTGTCTCTCCTGCCTGTCTATCTGCTTGTCTGTTTATACTGTTCGTGGTTTGTCTCTTTTGTCTGTATGTCTGTGTTCTGTTCAAATTGCTGTTCTTTATTAACCCATACCTTTATTACCCATACATTTCACCTGTGTCTTGTTTATTATTACCTGTGGCTTGTAACAGGAAATATTTTGGGGAGGCAATCGGTCTGTACTTTGCCTGGATGGGAGTGTATACCCGTATGCTGGTCCCTCCATCTGTACTTGGGCTGGCTGTGTTCATCTACGGGATCCTCACTGTTGACACCAATGTGCCCAGGTACGCACACAAACACACCCACCCACATGCGCACACGCACATTCACATATGTCAGCTCTAAAGGAAGTCACGCTCTCAGGAAGTCACGTTCTGTCAAAGCCTGTGACTGTGTAATTAACCATTAGGCTTGAGGGGTGTCATGATAGTGGCCTCTTTGTTGTAGAATTTAAATGTATTGTTCTATGTTGATGCCTATCTTGTGTTGGTGAGAACAACCATTTAATGATGAGATGACACTGGAACACAACTGAGACTACATTGCTTCAACTTTCAATAAATAATTTCACGAATCTCTCTTTTGACTCGACTGGGTGCACTGTTATTATTTTAACCCTAACCCAAATAGCTTACATTACTTCATTTCAACTTAACCCTGCCTGTTATCTCAACACAACCCCAAGCACAACCCAAAAAAACGTACCTCAATGCCTCTAACCGTAATTCCAAACATATCAGTTTCATCTTATGCTCATAACACTTAATCCAAAAGATTGCCTAATAATTTAGATAGGAAAATTTTACTCTCCTTTTTCTGATTAAACCACATTTTCGGGATGTTTCCTATTCACATGTAAACACACACACACACATAAATACTATCCTTAGTCCCACTTCTTTTATCGACATGCCTTTGCTTAATTTCGCTGCATTGATTATTTTAGGCTGGTATCTCTATCTTTGGAGTTTTGGTTAGTATTTTTTTATTTGGGGTTTCTGGTTGGTGTAAGGCTGATCTATTTTTTTGCAGTGTTAGGCAGGTATATATTTGGTGTTTGTCTGGTATTTATTTCTTTGGTGTGTTAGACTGGTAACTATGTCTTTGGGTTTTTAGACTGGTATCTATTTATTTGGGGCTTTAGGTTCACACATGAACATTCCGGATGCTCTGATGTCTTTTGAGGTACTTTCAATGTACACTAGAATATTCCCTCTCATGTTCCATTCATAAGCATATACACTCATGTATCTATAACATTCAATACCCCTTCCCATTTTGTGCATTTTCCCAATCCTACTTCTCCTAGGTTGCTGCCAGTTTACTTTGTTACGTATATTTTTTATATTATCGCTTTACTTGCATATTATTGCCATAGTTGCCATATCTATATACCCATTGGCTGCTAGTTTTTCAGTACTCTTTTTTTTAATTGCTGCTACTGTAGTTTTACAGTGTTATGTATATTATTACTTTACTAATTGTTTGCTATATATTTTACTTATATCTTTTTCTTAACTCTTACTATGTAGGTGTCGGGTGCCATGTCATAATAATTTCATTGTGCAGGATGACGCTGTGTTGTTCGGTGCATTTTACAAATAAATGTAGGGGTTAGAACTTGTAATGTATATCTTTTTTAGATTTTCAGCTATCTATTTGGGGTTTTAGTCTAGTCTCGTTTATGTTTTTAGGCTGGTATCTTTTTGGTGTTTTCAGCTGGGTACTTGGTGATAACTGCAGATACAAATTAGATTTGATTAAGTGATGAGTTACTTTTTCCAATGACAACTTGCAGTTCCAATTACCATGAATTACTTTGGGTGTTTTTTGAATGTGATTACTTCACCTTGTGTCCACTGTGGAGTGTGATTATTGTTTGTGTGTTTCAGCCAGGAGACATGTAATGACAGTCTTAACTTCACCTTGTGTCCACTGTGGAGTGTGATTATTGTTTGTGTGTTTCAGCCAGGAGACATGTAATGACAGTCTTAACTTCACCTTGTGTCCACTGTGGAGTGTGATTATTGTTTTTGTGTTTCAGCCAGGAGACATGTAATGACAGTCTTAACTTCACCATGTGCCCACTGTGTGATGCTGTCTGTGACTACTGGAAGCTGAGTTCTGTGTGTTCGTTAACTCGAGCATCCTACCTGTTTGACAATGGAGCAACTACACTTTTTGCGATCTTCATGTCTCTCTGGGGTACATATAACCATCTAAAAGCCTTTACCTACCTACTAAGTGTCCCTTCATGGCATATAACACTACTAGCAACCTGCTGGAAGCTTTGACAATAAGGTCCTTTTAACATTGTTGAGGTGTGTATGTATGGTTTAATATTTGGTTGTGCATGCATGTGTGCATGTGTGTGTTCATGCGTTTGTTTATAGCTGCTTTTTTTCTGGAGCACTGGAAGAGGAGACAGATGTGTCTGAAACACGCCTGGGATCTGATCAGCTTAGAAGACGAGGAGGTAAGAACACACAAACACACGCACACAAACTCACACATGATGTGTTAATACACTGCAAAACATTTTGTTAATGGAACAATACAATTTCACTATTTTTGAGGAGCTGTTTGCTTGAAATTAGTGAAATAATCTGCCAATGAAACAAGACAAATTACACGATATTCAAGGCATATTTTCTAAAAACAAAAATTCTAGTCTGTTATGAAAAATGTGCCTTATTTTAAGGATGGTTAGAATCTTTAACCTGAAAACAAGTTAAATATACTTGATAATTTAACTTCATTCTGTGACCTAGCTCACACAGACCAGACTCTGACACACTGCCAGACAATATGTCGAATGGGAGTTCACGCTTCAGGGTTAAATTAAGCACTTATCTATCTGAATTATGACCCGCTTCAGTGTCTAATACAGAAATAATCTATCTGAATTATGACCCGCTTCAGTGTCTAATACAGAAATAATCTATCTGAATTATGACCCGTTTCAGTGTCTAATACAGAAATAATCTATCTGAATTATGACCCGCTTCAGTGTCTAATACAGAAATAATCTAGCTGAATTATGACCCACTTCAGTGTCTAATACAGAAGTAATCTAGCTGAATTATGACCTGCTTCAAGGTCAAATAAAGCATTTATTTAACTGAATTATGACCCGATTCAGGGTAAAATAAAACACTTATTTAACTGAATTATGACCCGCTTCAGGGTCTAATACAGCAATAATCTATCTGTGTCCACTTGATTAAACATGTAATCTTCATGGTAACCAGAGATGCTTTCTTAACTGCACAACTTCAAATTACCACAAAACACTTAAATTATTGCATTTTTGATGGCTTAAACAATTATTTTAGGAAAGGATTCTAAACGTAATGCAAATATACTCTGGTTTCAATATACTTATTAAATGAGAGCATGAATGCAATGGCTGATTCAGAAAAAACTTAGTATGTATGTTGCTTTTATCATTTGCCAATAGATATGCACATTTTGTTATCTTTCTCTGGTTGATATGTTATTATTTTAAATTTTTTCTCTGCTGGACATGTTAATGTTTTCTTTATCTGGTAGAGATGTTAATGTTGTCGTTATCTTTCCCTGCTTTCTGAAGGATCGAGTGCAGGTAGGAGTACTTCACATAGGCTGTGGTTTTTCAACTTGATAGTATTGTGCTGGTAATGTGATAGTATTGTGCAGTTTGACTAAAACACATATATTGGGGTTGACAGTGTTGTTCCAGTGTGAAGTGGTGTTCGCACATCTCCAGATCTGCAAAGCAATGTTGTACAGTTGTCCTTGTCCAATTTGTATTCCTAAAATGTTCACCAGGCACAACCAGAAAATGACTGGTCACCCCTACGAGCCTGGTTCCTCTCTGTTTCTTCCTTAGTTTCAACCCTTTTTAGGGGTTGAAAACCACTGTGCATTGACATTGTTGTTGCTTACTCATTGGGGTTTCAGGCTGGGTGTTGTGATTTTAAAAACTGCTGATGTAAAAACAGCTTTATAAATAAATTAGATCGATTGATCTAGAATATTTTTTTCTTTTATATGGAATTTGTTCTTACTATTACCTTATTTAGATTAGATTACATTGTTTTGTCATTGAACAGTACAAGTACAGTACAACAAAATGCAGTTATAGCATCTAACCAGAAGTGCAAATAGAAGAGGGCAGAAAATGTGCAAGTATTAAGTATATGTATATTACAAGTGGAATGTGCAGATGGAATGTGCATGAAGGTAAATGCAGTACAAATGGTAATACTAAATGTGCAATGAAGGCAAATGCAGTACAAATGGTAATACTAAATGTGCAATGTAGACAAATGCAGTACAAATTATAATACTAAATGTGCAATGAAGGCAAATAGAGGAGGGCAGAAAGTATTAGGTATAGTGGATGTTATAAGTGGGATAATGGTTGTTTGGGTACAAATGGACATTTCTAAATGGCATTCTAGATGTGCAACAAGGCAGATAAAGGATTAATGTAGTCGCACTAAGGTCCCTGAGATAGACGTGTGTGTAACAACTGTAATAATAATAATAATAATATATATACACAGCTCCGGAAAGGAATGAGACCATTTTTCTGTGTATATATACAGTACAGTCCAAAAGTTTGGACACACCTTCTCATTCAATGCGTTTTCTTTATTTTCATGACTATTTACATTGTAGATTCTCACTGAAGGCATCAAAACTATGAATGAACACATGTGGAATTATGTACTTAACAAAAACGTGTGAAATAACTGAAAACATGTCTTCAGGCCATACTTTGATTGCCTTCATTGATGGTTTCACACGTTTAATGAGGGGTAAATGCTTGGGGAGTAGGAACAGTGAGAGATGGTCAGATGGACCCAGGTGTGGGAGGGAAATGGCTTTGTAGGCCTCTGGAATGTTTGTCTAGTCTATTGTCTCCTCTGATGGGGCAGGAGACATTTTGGTGGAATTTGGGAAAAACTGTTTTCAGATTTGAATGGTTGAAATCCCTTGCAACCACAAAAACACCATCCGGGTGTTCCGTCTGCTGTTTGCTAATGGCAGCCAGCTGTTCTTTCATTGCTAGATTAGCATTAACATCCGGGGGTATGTAGACTGTAATAACAACAATGGATGTAAACTTCTGAGGCAAGTTAAAAGGCCTGCATCAAATCATCAGGTATTCCAAGTTGGTTGAGCAATTTCCTCAAAGAAACAGCATGTGAGTGTAGTGATGGCAGAACAAGGCTTCATTAGCATTATTTTTGCAGCTGAAAATTATGCCGGCTGCACTCAGATCTTCTTCAAAATAAAAGCCATCATTTGAAATGTACAAGGCAATATAGTTAACATTCTAGTCTGTAAAAAAGAACAGACAAGAACAACATTGGATACAGACATTAAACATGTAAAGACTAGATTGTTAACTATATTGCCTTAGATATTTTAATAATGCCTTTTATTTTGAAAAATAAAATCTGAGTTAGCACTGCTAGCATAATATCCTGCTGCTATAAGAACAGTAATGAAGCCTCGAATGGCCATTCGTGTGTTTGTGTTTGTGTGTCTACTCAGTGTATATGTTTTTTTCTCAGGACATTCCCAGGCCAGAGTATGATGCAATCCTTCAGGAGAAGAGAAGCAGTAAGAAGAGAGGAGAAAAAAGGAAGACTGAGGTACTTTACTTCCTCATCCTAAAATGTTATTTGGTGTTTGAGGAAGAGTGAGGTAATCAACTTCTTCCTTTTCAAATTTGATTTGTGCATTTGAGGAAGACTGGTATTTTCCTTATTTTCAAAGTTTAGTTGTTTGAAGAAGTGTGAGGAATTTAAATTCCTCATCCTCAAATTATGTTTGTGTTTGATGAAGACTGAGGTATTTTAATTCCTTGTTCTCAAATGTGATGAGTGTTAGAGGAATAATATTTCTGATTGAAATTGTAATCTTATGTATGAGGAAGAGGGAGGTATTTGACTAACTTCTTCAGTTTAAAAGTAGATTTGTGTGTTTGAGGAAGACTGAGGTATTTGACTTCCCCAAGGGTTCTAGTACACAGGTATGTATTGTAAAAGGTTACTGTGAAAGATTATTGACTCCTAAAGGACACTCCATTAATGTGCAGGTGCTTGTGTGTCTGTGTGCATTACATTAACTGCAGCTCGATGGAGTGGGTGATGGAGTGGGTGATGGAGTGGGTGATGGTGAAGGCGAGGAAGGGGAGAAGGACACAATGCTTTCAGAGGTAAAATTCAGGGATGGAGAAGATGTGTAGTTCTTGGACATTAATCTAGTTTACCCCTCCAAATTTTGAGAACTTAAAAAATCTGTTATGAATTAAACCATTAAGTATGATTTCCCCAGGACTTCCTGTGAGATGTGAATCAGAGGATGTCTCTGTCACGGTGGAAGGCAGGCAGAACACGATGCGTAGAGCGAGTAACACACAAAAATAACAAAAGGAGAGGCAAACTACTGACTGCGGCACAATACAACTGGCACAAACAATGATCCACAAACTGAATGACTGAAAGGGCTACTGTGATGGTAATTCCATCGGTCAGAACTCTTTAATAAGGAAGTACAGAGACGAAAGTCTCTAGGCACAAGTTAACCATTTTAATATTATTATTTGCAAATAAGAGAGACGCGTCAACCGCTTACAAACATAATTGTCCGAGGAGTCTCTAACTCAATACAGGTCAATTATCAGTATATAAGGGAGGAAAAGTGGTGTGGTAAGATGCTGCCCATCTGTCGTATGTCAATACAACTCATTCCCTTTGTTCTATCATGTCCTAAGTTTCAAACAAGTCACATGTTGTCCTCCCCATCTGGGTATCCTCCTCAACCCTTGAGGGGGACACAAAGCATCTGGACAACCTGCAGATAGGCAGATGATTAACCCTATAATCTACTGTTACCAATCTAGAATGCCCCCTAGGACAAATACCAGATCCCTCTCTAACACATTCATTTTCACATCCAAACAATGGGACTCAGTCCTTTAATCAGTAAGAATGCATTAGGTTTCAGAATTTCCACAACACTACTTAAATAGAGTCACCAATTAGAGACAACGTGGGGCAGTTGCCTCTAATTGGGGACAATCAAAAAGGCAGCGTAGAGATGCCTAGAGACACTTCTACGGCAGGCCCTGACTGTGGCCCCCAGGCACATAGAGATGTCTAGAGGCCCCCTGCCAGGACCAGACAGTTTTGATCTTTGACCAAATCTGCAAGGTTAAAATCCTGAATGGCACATGACAAGGAGGACAGAAAGATTTATAAAAAAATTTAATATACTTTTATAATATGCTTGGTGGAGCTTAATGCGTGTGAAAGCATAAGGATGTCTGTGAAAGCATATCAAAGTAATAACAGTAGAGCATCTACTACATGACTAAAATGTAAAATATACTGTTAAATCTTATAGTAAACCTATACTACTGAATTGAAGATGAAGCTGTAAATGCAGATACATACACACAGAAGGAAGCAAGCTTGTGTATGGTGTGCATGTGCATGGTGTGCCTAAGTGATGTGGGAAACTGGAGAGAGAGCACACCTGGTATTAACTTCCTGGTTGTTATGTATAGTACATTCTGATTACATAGGAAATTGTAGTCATTACATCAAACCGAGAGAAACTTTAAGCTACGTTGGCAGTGTGGACATGGATGTCTTTAGCGAATTACTGCACAATCAAAGATTTTGCAACTTTGAAAATGGAATATACTACCAAAAATGATTGTAAAAAGAGTATGTCAGATCTGAAAGGAACCCAAACGCAGACCAGATGAGTGCGGTGAAAATCAATTTAATATGAGAGGGTAGTCGTGGGCAAGCAGAGGTTCGGTACACGGGCGGTCGGCAGAGGTACAGACAGGGAGTAAGCAGAGCCAGAGATGGGGACAAGTCACACATGGTCAAGTCCAAGCAAGTCTCAAGTCTTAACCATCAAGTCTCGAGTCAAGTCTCAAGTCACAGTTCAGATAAATCAAGCAAGTCAAGTCAAGGGTTCACCCTAAGCAAGTCAAGTCGAGTCCTTATAAGTTTCAAGTCAAGTCAAGTCACAGTACTAAAGAGATGAACACACACACACACACACTGTCCTCGGTTTCTGACGTGCGCTCGGTGAGAAGCTCGATTTCAAAATCAAACACCGTTCCGTTTTTGGTTAGAATCCTGCTGCATCCATAGCAACGCGCTGTTTTTCATGGCAGCGGTCTGTTATCAAGAAATAACACGCATTCTGCACTGGAATTCAGCCAATCCATGTAATAAGGGCTAATAATAACAACCTTATAAACTAATTATTGTGACTGGAAAAACTGCCTAATATGTAATTACGCTGTAATTATTCTTGTCTGTATGAGTAAAAAAATTAAACTCTTCGAAATGTTTAGGTGCTAGTAATCACATCAGCGCCTCCATGTTAGCCTTTCATGCAGTAAAGTTAACTGTTATGGTGTAAGCACAATGCTTTTTAGTTTCCAAGCGCAGTCCACAAACACTTGAAAATGCGCACATTTAATACAGACATTATAGCCTACGTGTAATAATATACATGCCCGCTCATTTTAAGATGCCCATCAACATTAAAATTCAGGCTATGCCACTGTTATAGTCAAATTCCCTTACATCTATTTACCAGATGTATTCAGTAATGATAATGGTCACATTTCTAATAAGAAAAAAACTAACATAATATGCAACCAAGGCCAAATTATGACAAACAAAATATTAATTCATTACATTAGTAACTTAATCGTTATAGATCTTAGTGAAACTGAATATAAAGAGATTACTTTCTTACCTTTCCTTGTGGTTCTTAAAATGATGAATGAAATTTGACGTTGTTGCATATTTAGCATCTGGCCAATCTTTTTTTATTCACACGGTCCAGTTCAAAGTCCTTGTATCCAAACGATACTATTTGTGGAGCTCGACTAACGTTACTGTCTGCCATGTTTGGCGCGGTTTGAATTGTGCAGCGTTAAAGGCACTAAGCTGATTAGTGCTGCTGATGTCACAACATATAAAATAATTTTATTGCTGTTTGTTTATTATAAATTCAAGTCATTGTCAGTCTTCCACTTCAAGTCAAGTCTCAAGTAACTTGTTCTCAAGTCAAAGTCAAGTCAAGTCATTTTGATACTTTAATCAAGCAAGTCACAAGTCCTGAAAATTGTGACTCGAGTCAGACTCGAGTCAAGTCATGTGACTCGAGTCCCCCACCTCTGAGCAGAGCAGTCTTGGACAGGCAGGAGGTCGATACACGGGCTGGTGAAGGTTGTCAGGAAGATTCCTACAAGCACAGGGAAACAGGATTAGTGGGATCGACAAGCAAGTTATCTCAGGGATTTAGTTCTGAGCCGTGACACATACGGATGTGGATCAACGATCCGGCAGGGACGGGTCGTCAGGGCTCCTCAGATATACAGCCGGTGATGAGCCAAGAGGGAACAGGTGTGTGATTGGGTATAGGGAACAGCTGGTACCGGCTCTATTCAAAAGAGTGACGCCACGCCCCTTAATGCGTTGCCCTGACAACCTGGAGTAACCAAAACAGAGCACCTCAGGGGAGGGAGGACATGACAGAGTATGCTCACAGCATATGCTAATCAACAATGCTGAACAATACTGAACAATGTGAACAATGAAAAATGCTGAACAATACTGAACAATGCTGCACAATTAACATTACTGAACAACGCTGTAACAATGCTGCACAATTAACATTACTGAACAACGCTGTAACAATGAACAATACTGAACAATAAATAATATTGAACAATGCTAAACAATGAACAATGCTGAACAATGAACAATGCTGAACAATGAACAATACTGAACAATGAACAATACTGAACAATGAACAATACTGAACAATGAACAATGCTGAACAATGAACAATACTGAACAATGCTGAACAATGCTGAACAATGAACAATGCTGAACAATGAACAATGCTGAACAATGCTGAACAATGAACAATGCTGAAGAATGCTGAACAATGAATAATGCTGAACAATGAACAATACTGAACAATGCTGAACAATGAACAATGCTGAACAATGAACAATGCTGAACAATGAACAATACTGAACAATGAACAATACTGAACAATGAACAATACTGAACAATGAACAATACTGAACAATGCTGAACAATGAACAATGCTGAACAATGAACAATGCTGAACAATGCTGAACAATGAACAATGCTGAAGAATGCTGAACAATGAATAATGCTGAACAATGAACAATACTGAACAATGCTGAACAATGAACAATGCTGAACAATGAACAATACTGAACAATGCTGAACAATGAACAATGCTGAACAATGAACAATACTGAACAATGCTGAACAATGAACAATGCTGAACAATGAACAATACTGAACAATGCTGAACAATGAACAATGCTGAACAATACTGAACAATGCTTAACAATGAATAATGCTGCAACAATGAACAATACTGAAAAATATGCAAAAAGAATTTTTTTTATGAAAGATGCTAACAATCATGCTGACTGCATGCCTCTAATTGGGGACAATCAAAAAGGCACCGTAGAGATGCCTAGAGACAATGAACAATGTTGAACAATGAACAATGCTGAACAATGCTGCAACAATAAACGATACTGGAAAAATATGCAAAAAAATAAAAAATAAATGAAGGATGCTAACAATAATGCTGACTGCATGGATGGATGAGATCAAAGCAGCTTAACTTTCCCAGATTAGCCCTGATTAGACAAAAAAAAAAAGGAGAGGATTAGAGACTGACTTAACACCAATCCACATACAAATGCAAATGAAAAGACTTAGAAACATGCAAATCAAGATAACCTGTCAGTGAGATTCAAAGTTTAAATTAAGTGCTCATATTTGTCCCTATTTGTGTGAGCTGTGTAAGTTCTGAATACATGTCTGGCGAGTGTGGTGTGTGTATATGTGGTGTATGTGTTTGTTTGAATGTTTGAAGAGTGTTATGTAATGTTTGAAGATATTATAAATCTATTTAATCTAACTATAGGGTTAGGAGTGTGTGGTGTGGATGATATTATGAATCTTTTAATCTTAGAACTGTACATCTATACATCCTATAAACAATGTAATAATGTATCTGCATGAAACAGCATCAGAGAGTTGGGATCAGTCATTATTCACAGTAAAGATGTGATCAGCCATTGTTGGTAGGAGAGTTGGGGTCAGTAATTATTGGTAGAAGTGTTGGGATCAGCCATTATTGTTAGGACATTTGTCATCAGACATTATTGGTAGGAGAGTTGGGGTCAGTCAATATTGGTAGGAGAGTTGGGATCAGCCATTATTGCTAGGACATTTGTCATCAGACATTATTGGTAGGAGAGTTGGGGTCAGTCATTATTGCTAGGAGAGGTGGGATCAGCCATTATTGGTAGGAGAAGTGGGATCAGTCATTATTGGTAGGTGAGTTGGGATCAACCATTATTGGTAGGAGTGTTGGGATCAGTCATTATTGGTAGGAGAGTTGGGGTCAGTCATTATTGGTAGGAGAGTTGGGATCAGCCATTATTGCTAGGAGAGGTGGGATCAGTCATTATTGGTAGGAGAGGTGGGATCAGTCATTATTGCTAGGAGAGGTGGGATCAGTCATTATTGCTAGGAGAGGTGGGATCAGACATTATTGGTAGGAGAGTTGGGGTCAGTCATTATTGGTAGGAGAGGTGGGATCAGTCATTATTGCTAGGAGAGGTGGGATCAGTCATTATTGGTAGGAGAGTTGGGTGCAAAAAGTTATTTGTTATTATTGTTTGAATTATTTTCTGTGGATGTTAAAATGTTATAATAAACAAGTTATAATCAATGGATTTAACAGAGAGTTCAGTGAAATCATCAATAAAGTTTGCAGAGAATCATGGAGGTCTGTATTTCGTTAAAAACAAAATTTTGGGAGAACCTGTCTATGTAAAACAGAGGTATTCAAATAAAGAAAATTACCAAGTGTATTTTCTTTGCACTATCTGTCTCATTGAGGACAGTAGCACTACTATTTTCTTTTAGCCATGTTTAAGTGAGAAACAAATTCTAGGTTGTAGGATATTATAATGTAATTTACCAAGAATGATTTGTTGGCGATAGATCTGATATTAAGTAAAGTCAGCTTAATATAGACAATAGTGGTTTCTGGATTTAGTAGGTCGACATGTTACAGTTAACTGATTAGACAGGTTTAATTCATAAGTTGCATGCACTTGATTCCTTCTATTTCTAATCAACACAGGAATAGAGATACTGGGTCCCAGCTTGTACTCAAGACAGTCGGCATTGCTGTTTTTCACAATAGCAGGGACCCGATGTACATCACCAAGTATATTCTGTGCACTGTGAAGATAAAGGACAAGCTTATGGTTAAGATATTAAATCTTATATGTTCTAAATGATCTTTAAACATATAGTATAATATGAATTGTAATGTATTCTAGATGGTTGTAATTAAAGGGTATAGTATGTTATTACAAACCCGATTCCAAAAAAGTTGGGACACTTGACAATTGTGAATAAAAACAGAATGCAATGATGTGGAAGTTTCAAATTTCAATATTTTATTCAGAATACAACATAGATGACATATCAAATGTTTAAACTGAGAAACTTTATCACTTTAAGGGAAAAATAAGTTGATTTAAAATTTCATGGCATCAACACATCTGAAAAAAGTTGGGACAAGGCCATGTTTACCACTGTGTGGCATCCCCTCTTCCTTTTATAACAGACTGCAAACGTCTGGGGACTGAGGAGACCAGTTGCTCAAGTTTATGAATAGGAATGTTGTCCCATTCTTGTCTAATACAGGCTTCTAGTTGCTCAACTGTCTTAGGTCTTCTTTGTCGCAAGTTCCTCTTTATGATGCGCCAAATGTTTTCTATGGGTGAAAGATCTGGACTGCAGGCTGGCCATTTCAGTACCTGGGTCCTTCTTTTATGCAGCCATGACATTGTAAGTGATGCAGTATGTGGTCTGGCATTGTCATGTTGGAAAATGCAAGGTCTTCCCTGAAAGATACAATGTCTGGATGGGAGCATATGTTGTTCTAGAACTTGGATATAACTGTCAGCATTGATGGTGCCTTTCCAGATGTGTAGGCTGCCCATGCCACACGCACTCATGCAACCCCATGCCATCAGAGATGCAGGCTTCTGAACTGAGCGCTGATAACAACTTGGGTTGTCCTTGTCCTCTTTAGTCCGGATGACATGTGGTCCCAGTTTTCCAAAATGAACCTCAAATTTTGATTTGTCTGACCACAGAACACTCTTCCACTTTGCCACAGTCCATTTTAAATGATCCTTGGCCCAGAGAAACCGCCTGCGCTTCTGGATCCTGTTTAGATACGGCTTCTTTTTTGACCTATAGAGTTTTAGCCGGCAACAGCAAATGGCACGGTGGATTGTGTTCACCGACAATGTTTTCTGGAAGTATTCCTGAGCCTATGTTGTGATTTCCATTACAGTATCATTCCTGTATGTGATGCAGTGCCGTCTGAGGGCCCGAAGATCACGGGCATCCAGTATGGTTTTCCAGCCTTGACCCTTACGCATAGAGATTGTTCCAGATTCTCTGAATCTTTGGATGATATTATGTACTGTAGATGATGATAACTTCAAACTCTTTGCTATTTTTCTCTGAGAAACTCCTTTCTGATATTGCTCCACTATTTTTCTGTGATATTTTTTCGGTGATATTTTTCGTGAATTTGTGATCCTCTGCTCATCTTGACTTCAGAGAGACACTGCCACTCTGAGAGGCTCTTTTTATACCCAATAATTTTGCCAATTGACATAATAAGTAGCAAATTGGTCCTCCAGCTGTTCCTTATCTGTACATTTAACTTTTCCGGCCTCTTATTGCTACCTGTCCCAACTTTTTTGGAATGTGTAGCTCTCATGAAATATTTGGCATGACATTACAAAATGTCTCACTTTCAACATTCGATATGTTATCTATATTCTATTGTGAATTAAATGTACGTTTATGAGATTTGTAAATTATTCCATTCCTTTTTTACTCTGGTTTGTATTTTGATGTATGTTATGGTTTTAATTAGAAGGTATAGTGCAATATGAAACACATTGCCTGCTAAATGGTTTTTAATTAAATGGTATAGTGTCATATTAATTGTGATATATTCTAGAGCAGTGTTTCTCAACGGGGGTGGTACAGTCCCTCCAGAGGTGTTCAGAGGATGACGGGGGGCACTGGAAGCAATATTTTGGAAAGGGGGGCATTGAGACGTCAGAGTATCATCTATAAAATGTCACCCTCATAGAGTTTGCTGTGTAAACTCTGGAAAATAGGTGTTTTCTTCATATTACTAATGGAAGAATTTATTTCTCTTAAAAGCATTCATTTCTTGAAGGGATACCCCGTGAATGGCTTGTTATTGCACTGGTTACACATTTACAAAAGGATACTCCACTGTCGGACTTCCCCTGAATGCAACTTAGCATCCAGCATCCAGACACACATTAAAACGCTATTAAATACAAGTGGCTTTGTTGACATGACTGCAATAAAACCAGGAGCAGGGCTTTCTCTAACTTTCAAAGGTTTTTAACTTATTTCTTTTAAAAGTTATTCCTTCTGCTTTTACCTCTTAATAAGTGCCAGGTTGTTTTCCATTGGAACAATTCATAATGATTATTGTTTGGCATTTCTGATTGGCTGTTGTTAAATTAAGATGTTAATGTTAAATTGTTAGCTGTTTCTTATTGGCTGCTGTATGTTTCCCTAGGATAAATCTGTTGTTTGTCATTCAATTATGTGCTTTTTTGATGATAACAATCAACAATAATAATAATCATAACAATCAACAATAATAATAATAATAATTATTATTAATATTCAGGGCAATTACCCTACATCTTATTTGATGGGGGACGGTAAGAGGCCTGGATAATGGATAGGGGTTGAGAACCACTGAGTTGTAATTAAATGGCATAGTGTTATAAAAAATGTAATATATTCTAGAGGGTTTTAATTAAAGGGTATTGTATGTTTTTATTTTAATGTATGTTAAATGGTATTTAATTAAATGGCATAGTGTCATATTAATTGTAATATATTATAGATGGTTATATTATAGGGTATATAATGTTATTATTTTAATGTATGCAACATTTTATTTTTACATGGAATAGTATCATACTAATTTGTATGTGTGTGCATGTTTTTCTGACAGAGGGAACCCGATTCATTGACATTGGAGGATCAGTTGCCAGGATACATGATCAATGTCTCTGTTGTTCTAATGATGGTAGAATCACTTATACCTCTCTAATCTCTCACTTTACTCTCAAGCCAGGCATTCCCTACAAGAAATTCCAACATAGTAGGTTTAGGATGTAATGATAATTGTAGAGAGAGCATGTTAAATACACATCCATAAGCAATAATATAGCACTTAGTTAAGTGTTATTACAATTGAATGGTAGCTAACTAGCAAATAATGCTAATACAGTATAGCCTCGACAGCTAGCTCAGAAATGATTTCTATGCAACAGAAAACCGTTATGTCCCTTTTCACTATCTGTGTCTCGGGTGATGGTTTACTGTAACTGTCTTTCTCCGTCTGTCTATTGATCTCTATTTCTGTGTGGCCCTTAGATGGGGGTGACATTCTCTGCAGTGTTTGGTGTGATCCTCTATCGTATCACCATGTTGTCGATCTGGTCCATGGACCCAGATCCCAAGGCCAAGTCATCAGTAAGGATGACTGTAACAACCACAGCCATCATCATCAACCTGCTGGTTGTACTGATACTGGACGAGATCTACGGAGCCATCGCTGTCTGGCTCACTGAACTGGGTAACACACTTCTGATGATATCATATGAAATAACTGACTGCTTGTCCTGTTGGTGTAGCAATTAGGTTGGTTGGTTGTCCTGCCTATCTAATAATGTAATTGTCTGGATATCCTTTCTGTCAGAAATTCCTAAAACAGAGGTGGAGTTTGAAGAGCGTCTGATTCTGAAGTCATTTCTATTGAAATCCATGAACACCTTTGCTCCTGTGTTCTATGTGGCCTTTTTCAAGGGCAGGTGAGGGTGTTTTTGTCTGTGTACATTTTTTCAAAACAAGAAAAAATTTAGAAACAAAAGCGCAATGACATTATGTAGCCTATATGAGAGCTATAATTACCCCTTAACCTATAGGAGAGCTGTAATTACTCCATAGCTTGTAGGATATTTAAAATAACCCATGGGCCAATAGTAGAGCTATAATGTTAATTTTATCTGTTCCCCTTCTCTCCACCTCTTCTCCCGTTTCTCTCTATTCTTCACACCTCTTTGTGTCTTTCTCCTCTTGTCTCTCCTTTCACCTCCACTCTCCCTAGGTTTGCTGGGCCTCCAGGGGACTATGTGTACTTGTTTGGACACTTCCGCATGGAGGAGGTGAGTTCACTGCAACTCACCCATTCAAATGCACTCACACACAGACTCACACTCTAAAACTCTGTGTAACACAATGCATGTGTTGTCTCCTCAGTGTGCTCCTCCAGGATGTCTGATAGAGTTGTGTATCCAGCTCAGTATGATCATGCTGGGAAAACAACTCATCCAGAACAACGTGTTTGAGATTGTTATACCGTACGTATACACACACATGCATGTTAGACATCAACATAGTAGTCCAACTTAGAGCATTAACGAGCGGATGGAAAAAGGGTAAATACTCTTACCAGAAACCAAACAGAAATGAAACATTACTACATGTGCAATACATGTTAATACATGTTAATTTACATAATAGTACAATGAAAGAATACATAATGCTACATAATAAAGTCTGTGTCTCACAGTCCCCATAATACATAGTGCTACATAATATAGTCTGTGTCTCACAGTCCCCATCATACTCCAGGTTCCATAATTTCTATGCCATGAAAGAGCAAATTTTCACTGGACTTACATTTACATTTTACCTTTTAGTGATTCAGCAAAAACTCTTATTCATACATTTTAAAAGAGCCAGGTGACACAATCACACAGTTTAGTAGTAAGGGCATTCTAATCAATGAGTTAGTTATCAGCAAAGGTCAGTGCTGGAAAGTAGACACCACAAAATAGAAAAATAGAAATAGAAAACATTCTAGACAACAGACAGGGAAGGTGGCAGTGGAACTATTTAAAGTACTCTATTAAAAGGTGAGTTTTCAGATGTTTTCTGAAAATAGGCAGACACTCCACTCTCCATGCCAGTATTGTGTGCATAGAAGCCAGGTGGGAGAACTTGGGAAGGTTGAAAAACCAAGCTGGCCACTGCATTATGAAAGAGTTGCAGTGGTTTGGTTATACAGGCAAGGAGCCCCACCAATAGTGAGTTGCAGTAACCGAAAAGTGAGATGATATGTGCCTGGACATGTACCAGGTAGGAGCAATCTAAGAGTGAGCAGAGCCTGAGATGCCCAAATCAGAGTGGGTGGATAGTAGAATGCTGTGGTTCACTGTGTCAAAGGCAGCTGAAGGATCAAGGTGGATTAAAACAGAGTAGAGAGAGTTAGTTTGGGAGTGTGAAGAGTTTCTGTTACATAGAGGAGAGAGAGTTAGCTTGGGCAGTGTGAAGAGTTTCTGTTACATAGAGGAGAGAGTGTTAGCTTGGGAGTGTGAAGAGTTTCTGTTACATAGAGGAGAGAGTGTTAGCTTGGGAGTGTGAAGAGTTTCTGTTACATAGAGGAGAGAGTGTTAGCTTGGGAGTGTGAAGAGTTTCTGTTACATAGAGGAGAGAGAGTTAGCTTGGGAGTGTGAAGAGTTTCTGTTACATAGAGGAGAGAGTGTTAGCTTGGGCAGTGTGAAGAGGAGAGCAGTCTTGGTCAGGTGGCCCAGTTTTAATCTGGACAGGTTAATGGGTTTAATGTTTGGTCAACTTGGACCTGTGGGCATACAGAGGGCCCACAAGGCTGAGTGAATGAGGTATAGATATCATCCACCTTCTGAAAGTGGAAGATAAAGTCAGCAGCAGAGAGGGAAGATGGAAGGGGAGGAGGAGGAGTGAGGAGAAGGTGGTTTTAGCAGCAGATGGGGAGGAAGAGAAGGTAGCAAGTAAGTATTGGAAGGATGCTAGGTCATTCTGAAGATTGGTTTCTCCCTACCCTCGAAGCCCACTCCTCCCTACCCTCGAAGCCCACTCCTCCCTACCCTCGAAGCCCACTCCTCCCTACCCTCGAAGCCTACTCCTCCCTACCCTCGAAGCCTACTCCTCCCTACCCTCAAAGCCTACTCCTCCCTACCCTCGAAGCCCACTCCTCCCTACCCTCGAAGCCCACTCCTCCCTACCCTCGAAGCCCACTCCTCCCTACCCTCGAAGCCCACTCCTGTGAGCTTGCAGTGACTCATTTAACTACAGAGCAGGAGGGGGTGGCTGTGCCAACCGGGAGGAAAGAGGACTGGGATAGTCGTAGGACTTAGAAAGCGCAGAGAATAGGATGGAAGAGGCAGACTCTGGATATAGAAGGGAGGATTCAGAAGATGTGAGAGATGATAAGATTGAAAAAGAAGAGAGTGACGGAGTGAACAAGTGTTGTAGTGGTGTAAGACATTAGAAGGGGCTGATAGTGTTGTAGTGGTGTAAGACATAAGAAGGGGCTGATAGTGTTGTGATGGTGTAAGACATTGTAAGAGGCTGATAGTGTTCTGATGGTGTAAGACATTAGAAGGGGCTGATAGTGTTGTGATGGTTTAAGACATTAGAAGGGGCTGATAGTGTTGTGATGGTGTAAGACATTAGAAGGGGCTGATAGTGTTGTGATGGTGTATGACATTAGAAGGGACTAATAGTGTTGTGATGGTGTAAGAAATTAGAAGGGACTGCTAGTGTTGTGATGGTGTAAGACATTGTAAGAGGCTGATAGTGTTCTGATGGTGTAAGACATTAGAAGGGGCTGATAGTGTTGTGATGGTGTAAGACATTAGAAGAGGCTGATAGTGTTGTGATGGTGTAAGACATTAGAAGGGGCTGATAGTGTTGTAGTGGTGTAAGACATTAGAAGGGGCTGATAGTGTTGTGATGGTGTATGACATTAGAAGGGGCTGATAGTGTTGTGGTGGTGTAAAACATTGTTAAGAGGCTGATAGTGTTGTGATGGTGTAAAACATTGTTAAGGGGCTGATAGTGTTGTGGTGGTGTAAAACATTGTTAAGGGGCTGATAGTGTTGTGGTGGTGTAAGACATTGTTAAGGGGCTGATAGTGTTGTGATGGTGTATGACATTAGAAGGGGCTGAGAGTGTTGTGGTGGTGTAAAACATTGTTAAGAGGCTGATAGTGTTGTGGTGGTGTAAGACATTGTAAGGGGCTGATAATGTTGTGGTGGTGTAAGACATTGTAAGGGGCTGATAGTGTTGTGGTGGTGTAAAACATTGTAAGGGGCTGATAATGTTGTGGTGGTGTAAGACTGATGGTGTAGGGGGAGGAGAGAGAAAGAAAGAACAAAACAAACTGATCAGACTATCATTAAATATGAGTGTTCACTTTTCCAAACTTTTACTGTTTTATTTTGAGAATTTTTCATATCTTTTTGAAAACTGTGTGTAAATAAAGCCGTAAAGAGACTGATTTTATTTGTTTTCATTAAAGGCTGTAAGGCAAACAAATGGCAACCATACATTAGAGCTCAATTTGGAACCATAGATAGCCTTCTGAGATTTACTTGCCAAACGTATAATCTACCAGCATTTGGTGCTTGGCAGGTTTTAATTTCAGACCCTGTGTATCTCTGCCCTGCACCATTAGCATGGGATACGGACACAGTGTTTTGGTCTGTTGTAGTTATACCATGGGCAGTATAGATAAAAAAAATAACTTAACAGCCAAGCTAGCTAGTTAGCCAGTTATCTAGTTTACTCCTGTAGCTAAGGCTAGGAAACTACCTTTTGTCCTGCGCCACCAGCCTTGGACACGTACATGCAATCATAGGAGAGGCCACAAGAGGATGTGAGGAAGCACTGATAGGGGATGACATGAGAGGATGTGAGGGAACAGTGATAGGAGAGGACATGAGAGGATGTGAGGGAACAAGGACTTGGAGGCAGGTCTCCAGGGTATTTTTACTGATCAAAAACAAAAATTCTTAGCGAAACCAAAGACTGGACTAAGGCTCAGAAGTCTTCTCTAGCTGGGTGTTCTGGCTCAATCATCTGCTCTACACTGGTGCATGTTAGTTGATGTGTGCTATGGTTGGACATACAGACAGGTTGTTAGGGACTTTAGAGCTTAATAAAAAAAAAATATATTCATTTATAGAGCAAAATCACATTACAAAGTGCTACACATTTGCACTTCACGAAAAACGTAAAAATCAGGAAAGGCTTTATGATAAAAATATGTTTTAAGTGGTGATTTTAAAGAGATTTAGATTTTGACCTGATTTCCTCCAACAAGCAGTTACGGAGCCTCAGGGCCTTTATTAGCATTTACTAAAATAGTGTCCCTTATTGTAAAGTGTAAAATACATTAATAATAATTAATGGATAATTAATGTTTGTGGAGTCTTAAACAAATGCTTTTAATTAATGCTTTACTACTATTAAGGCATGCTAATGAAGACTCTACAAAGTTAATAATTCATTTATTTCTACCCATATGGTTTACACTTTACAATAAGGGTCACAGTTTCTAATTAATGGTTCATTACTAATCAGTCATGCTAATGAATAGCCCACTATTTAGAAATTAGTGAGGTCCAGATTTATTTTTTATTTTAATAGAGCTAATTTATGGTAATTCATACCAAAATTATACCTAAACATAACCAAAGTTATACACTACAGTTACACAAATTCATTATCTATAATGAAATACTTACCTGTTGGCAAAAATACTTTTATTAAAGCTGCACAATTTGCTCTCACTTTTCTTCTGTGTCTGTCTGTCTGTCTGTCTGTCTGTGTTATGACAGAAAGGGAAAGAGAGATAAGAGAGAGTACAAAAGAAAGGGAGAGAGAGTCAGGAGAAGACCAAAAGAGCTATTAAGTTATTTTGGAAAGGAATATTTAATTTTATCCTATGTATTCTCCTGAGATTATATTGTCCAATAACTATGTAAAAGTGACAATACAGATGCAAAAAAGGAGATCCATAGCATTATGCAGATTCTATAATGTTAGCCATAAAGTGCATTAATGTCACTGCCACTTATATACAAAAACTATTCTACCAGGCCACCCCCCTCTGAGTTAATACCCTACCTCCAAATAGGCCATAATTATATTCAAAGTGGCTCTTTAAGGCTCCTCCCTTGCCAGGCCACCCCCCTCTGAGTTAATACCCTACCTCCAAATAGGCCATAATTATATTCAAAGTGGCTCTTTAAGGCTCCTCCCTTGCCAGGCCACCCCCCTCTGAGTTAATACCCTACCTCCAAATAGGCCATAATTATATTCAAAGTGGCTCTTTAAGGCTCCTCCCTTGCCAGGCCACCCCCCTCTGAGTTAATACCCTACCTCCAAATAGGCCATAATTATATTCAAAGTGGCTCTTTAAGGCTCCTCCCTTGCCAGGCCACCCCCCTCTGAGTTAATACCCTACCTCCAAATAGGCCATAATTATATTCAAAGTGGCTCTTTAAGGCTCCTCCCTTGCAGTGAAGGCTTGAACTGGGCAGTGGGCAAAGGACTGTGCGTGGCTAAGAACACACTACAGGTGGTTCACCTTGCTTTTTCTTTCCATTTCTTGACTCACTGAAATTGCATGAAATTAAAAAGACAGATGCAGACACACAGGTTATGATCGGGTAGTGCAAATGCAACAGGAAATCTTGGTATACTAATCTTCACAACATGCATTACCTTTTGGTAATGTTACCATGTTAACAAGCTAGTTAGCCATCATAGCCTCAAGCCAGTTAGCCTTGCTGAAGTCCTTAACTCTAAAGCTTACTACTTCAAATTTAAGAAATGCTGCATACTGTACCAACATTAATGCTCTAGTTAATTTTGTTAATGAAAGCCTCTTAGCAAGAACCTTTACAGGGTTACCTACTTATGGTACCGGACTGTAGTGAGAGTTTGATGCCATGGGCTTAATCACATATCATGCAGTTGCTCACTTAATCACGTGCACATATTTGGACTCAGTTCAGGGTCCCCTCAGCTCTTTTCTATTTTTCTATTTGGGCTCATTTCTGGGTCCCCTCAGATCTTTTTGATTTCTCCTTCTTAAAATACCTCAAACTCATCTGTAAAAAGAGTTGAAAACATACATAGGAGCTAGCTAACTAGTTGCACAGAAAAAATTAATTGCGTTGTTTTTGATCCATGAACAAAATAAATGCAACCAGAAGTCAGGGGAGAGCCATCTTTATTCAGCATGAGTCTATGATGTTGACCTTCCATTTCTCATTTCTATCTCTCTCCAATAATTACAAAGTGGACACAGTATTTATGCCCCAGCACATCCACTCCAATATCTGGCTGTCTTCCAATCACATACGTGTATTCTATATCCTAACCTTACATGGCCTAATAGTGTCCCCTCTTATGTTTCTTGGCTCCACAGCTTATCAGGTTGTGTGGGGCCCCTCAGTAGTAGATACCAACTGCTTGTGATACGGTACCTCATATAGCACAACATAACGAACCACTTCTTCTAACAAGAGAATAGAACTAAAATACATGCATATCATCAGGTACAGACAGGTTTCCTCACAATGGTATGTGCCAACCTACAGTCCATGGGTCTATTCATAGAGTCTATGACAGTCAGATGGAAAACTCCAGGAGGTATGGACAGGATGTGTGGAAACCATCAGAAATGGGGCATCACATTTCCTACCTAGTGTCCTTTGTACAGAGATCATTAATACTCTCATACATTGTGTAATTCAGCTACTTTTCATGCCCAATATCTATCAGTGCTGTGCACTCAACGTTAGCTTGACAGCTAACGTAAGCAAGCTAGCTGCTTACATAGTTGCTTAACTTAGTTACAGAGCATTTATTCAAAACAAATATTATATAGTAAGTTTATAGCAAACTTGATCCAGGCCGGCTGTGAACTTGAGTAGCTATCCAATCAACACAGAGATAAGAATTATGCACCAATCAGAGAGTAATTTAAGATGCAGCTACATGGAAACACCTGCTGCGAGGATAAGCCAGATGTTTTCAATTCCTGATGATACAGTTATGTAGCACCAATTGGTTATAATTGGAAAAAATTGTAGGCCTTTAGATATACATATTTCTTTCATAATTACTGAGGTCCTGACCTCAGTGATCTCACAGCTGGCTACGGATCTGCATTTATTGCTGTTGGTTTCTAATATACCATAATGGCCATGCAAAAAGTACATTTAGTATATATTTCATCACTATTTAGTAATTGTACCGTATGTGCCCACAAGTATTTATAAGGTATAGGAGTAAAAAAACAAAACAGGAGGACATTCAAGTTTGTCCTCTTCTCAACCTGTTCTCAAGAGGAGTATGTGATGCTAGAAGATGAGCAAGTTAAATGCTAAGTCTGAAAAAAGCTAGGTAAAATACAATCTTTAGTTAATGTATGTATAGATGTTTACTTCAACAGGAATAAACAGGAACAATCTCTTATTAAATGAATGTAGTAAATGTTAATACATTTTAACTAATGCATTAACTAGCATTAATACTTACATGTATAACTGCCTTAGTTAATATAAAAAAAGATGAATATGTATGTATTAAGACCCTGTAACTCAGGTTTGTTTATTTTTACTAAATCTTTAACTAAGCTCAATGAATGAACCCTTATTGTTACCCAGACTTGTTTCTAAAATGTTTGAAATAAAAAGTAACTTGGAAATTGATTTGGAATTTCACAGTCAGCATCACTTTCAACTAGGGCACTCGGAGGGGCTGGATTTACCAGCTGATTGACAGTCTCAAAATAAAATTCTAGAATTATGTTGATGGGCAGAATGGTTCTTAAAAATAGTGTGTTCTTGCATTCTTAACAATGTTATTATAGTTAAACTTTAACATAAAATTGTAATGTACTTTAAGACCACATTATTTCCATCTGAACTCAATGGGAGCTCTTGTGCCCCTCTTAATATCTTTCCCCATTGGTCCTCATGAGAGGCAGGTGTACAGTGGGGAGAACAAGTATTTGATACACTGCCGATTTTGCAGGTTTTCCCACTTACAAAGCATGTAGAAGTCTGTCATTTTTTATCATAGGTACTCTTCAACTGTGAGTGACGGAATCTAAAACAAAAATCCAGCAAATCACATTGTATGATTTTTAAGTAATTAATTTGCATTTTATTGCATGACATAAGTATTTGATACATCAGAAAAGCAGAACTTAATATTTGGTACAGAAACCTTTGTTTGCAAATACAGAGATCATATGTTTCCTGTAGTTGTTGACCAGGTTTGCACACACTGCAGCAGGTCTTTGGTACCACTCCTCCATACAGACCTTCTCCAGATCCTTCAGGTTTCAGGGCTATCGCTGGGCAATACAGACTTTCAGCTCCCTCCAAAGATTTTCTATTGGGTTCAGGTCTGGAGACTGGCTAGGCCACTTGAGATGCTTCTTACGGAGCCACTCCTTAGTTGCCCTGGCTGTATGTTTCGGGGCGTTATCATGCTGGAACACCCAGCCACGACCCATCTTCAATGCTCTTACTGAGGGAAGGAGGTTGTTGGCCAAGATCTCGCAATACATGGCCCCATCCATCCTCCCCTCAATACGGTGCAGTCGACCTGTCCCCTTTGCAGAAAAGCATCCCCAAAGAATGATGTTTCCACCTCCATGCTTCACGGTTGGGATGGTGTTCTTGGGGTTGTACTCATCCTTCTTCTTCCTCCAAACACGGCGAGTGGAGTTTAGACCAAAAAGCTCTATTTTTGCCTTATCAGACCACATGACCTTCTCCCATTCCTCTTCTGGATCATCAAGATGGTCATTGGCAAACTTCAGACGGGCCTGGACATGTGCTGGCTTGAGCAGGGGGACCTTGTGTGCACTGCAGTATTTTAATCCATGATGGCGTTGTGTGTTACTAATGGTTTTCTTTGAGACTGTGGTCCCATCTCTCTTCATATCATTGACCAGGTCCTGCCATGTAGTTCTGGACTGATCCTTCACCTTCCTCATGATCATTGATGCCCCACGAAGGTGAGATCTTGCATGGAGCCCCAGACCGGGGGAGATTGACGTGATTTTGAACTTCTTCCATTTTCAAATAATTGCGCCAACAGTTGTCGCCTTCTCATCAAGCTGCTTGCCTATTGTCATGTGGCCCATCCCTGCCTGATTTCCTTACACAGCTCTCTGGTCTTGGCAATTGTGGAGAGGTTGGAGTCTGTTTGATTGAGTATGTGGACAGGTGTCTTTTATACAGGTACGACTTCAAACTGGTGCAGTTAATACAGGTAATGAGTGGAGAACAGGAGGGCTTCTTAAAGAAAAACAAATCTCTGAGAGCCGGAATTCTTACTGGTTGGTAGGCGATCAAATACTTATGTCATGCAATAAAATGCAAATTAATTATTTAAAAATCATGCAATGTGATTTTCTGGATTTTTGTTTTAGATTCTGTCTCTCACAGTTGAAGTGTACCTATGATACAAATGACAGACCTCTACATGCTTTGTAAGTAGGAAAACCTGCAAAATTGGCAGTGTATCAAATACTTGTTCTCCCCACTGTATATGGGTGGGGCTGGCCCAACTAGCTCCCTCAATGGCAAAGCTTACTGAACCCTAACCAAGGCATAGCCACAAATTCTTTCCCTAATTCTCAATGTTGAAGATATGAGTAGATATACATTTTTAATACATTTTCCCAATAATGACCAGAAGCTTGCTATTAGGCTGCAACAATTCATACCTGCAGTTTCAAGGCATCTCTGGTAGCAGCTATTGGCCCTGGATAATCACTGTCTCCCCCCTTTTCACCTGACACTGTGATGCTACTGTCATTGTAACATTGTCTATCAATCTCCTCATGATGCTGCTGTCATCTTAATGTCCTTAATTAAATAGTCAACAATAAAATGTATAATATCATTTTCCTCTGTCATTAAGACAAGCCTTCTTTAGGGCCCTTCTGATTGGCTGGCATCCATAATGTTCCAGCATCACCCAGTGATGTGCTTTTAGACAGAACTATGTGCAGCTAGAAATTCAAAATAAATAATTTCCCCTGTCACTTTATCTCGTCTCTGTGTTCTCTCTCTTTTTTTTCTCTATGTCTCCCTTTATCTCCTTTTGTCTGTCTGTGTCTCTGTCTTGGCAGTAAGCTGAAGAAAATGTACAGAGCATACAAAGAGCAGGATAAAGGAAAAGAGGACGATGAAGATGAGGCAGAGACAAAGAGGCCTAAGCAACAGTGGCAAAAAGACTTCTCCCTGGATCCTTTTGAGGGGCTGAGTCCAGAATACATGGAGATGAGTGAGTCACCCTAACACTGAATTCAGAATACATGGAGATGAGTGAGTCACCCTAACTCTGAACTCAGAATACATGGAGATGAGTAACTCTAACTCTGAATTCAGAATACATGGAGATGAGTGAGTCACCCTAACTCTGAATTCAGAATACATGGAGATGAGTGAGTCACCCTAACTCTGAATACAGAATACATGGAGATGAGTACATGGAGATGAGTACATGGAGATGAGTGAGTCACCTTAACTCTGAATTCAGAATAAATGGAGATGAGTGAGTCACCCTAAACCTGAATACAGAATACATGGAGATGAGTGAGTCACCCTAACTCTGAATTCAGAATAAATGGAGATGAGTCATAACAACCCTGAATTCAGAATACATAAAGCTAAGTGAGTCGCCCTAACACTTAACCCTAGAACCGCCAGGCCTTTCAGACCCCCAGTAACCGCCAGAGCCGATCGCCGTTTGTCGTCATTAGCATACGCATAGTCAATATTAGCATGGACATTCTCCTCCACAGCATCACCATCCAGTCAAAGCATCTGTTCATCTACTGAGTCGTTATCAAAGTATATAGAGTAGTCTAAAGTATTTGTTTTAATTGGTTAATGAATTTGAAGTATACAAGAATGTGTTGGTACTGAAAGTCTTAAACAAAAAACAACGATTAAGCAAAGAATAAGAATTATTTTGATTATTTCTAAGAACACAGGCTATAATATTTTTATTTCTTTATTAGGCCCTACAAATGTATAAAATGAAAATGACACCACACTCAAATTATTCAAAGAAAAATCAATTTGTATAAGGTATGTATAACTGATCTTCGCCCAGTTTGCAAAGATCAAAGGATATAAACACATATATAGCCATACATAGGCCTAAAGCACAGTTGCTTGATAAACATGATACATTTCAAAGAATGAATAACAATATATAAAAAATAATAATATACTAATATAAATGAATAGTTCTCCCGCTGGCCTGGTATCATCCTTCCCCAGGTATGTATATCCATTGAGCATGTACTTCATGTCGACATCAGCAGCTAACCAAAATCTTATCCCAAACTTATCGGGTTTGTTGTCCATGTACTGGGTAAAACAGCACCAAGCTTTTGTTTGGAACAGTTGCTCATCAGCAGGTTCTCTCCTGGCTTGTAACAAGCAATACAATTCCTCACAAAGCAATTCCTCTAACAAAGTCTTTCTGTGGTCAAAACGCAGGTGTCGTATAATCTCTCTGAAGCGGTTGCGTGGAATGGTCTCTCGGAAAAAGTCCACTCCATATTGATCAGACCAAAATGACTCCACATCCATGCTCTTCCCACCGCATACGCCGCGGATATAAAAGAGCGCGATAAATATTTAAGAGTTCGGTTTGCCATTGTGAACCAAACGCTGCAAATTGTGTCTGAGTTATGTCTGACTTGCTCACCGGGTTCAGATTATACCCTGATCATCGTTCTTCATCATTACACTTCAATCACATGCATAGTTGTGTCTGGGTTTATTGCACCCATTCAGCTAAGGTTATTCGATCTTTTATCCAGGGTTATCACCCATTCATCCATTGACGTCAATGCAATTCATGTACACAATTTCAAAGAATGATTTAGAGTAGCCTACATAAAAATATAGAAAAGTAATTTGTCGATTGTATTGGGCTGTTATAACCCGCACATTTACACATGAATCAAATTAATCTTGCATGTTCGATCGTTATCCTTCTGGCCCACAGTAGTCTCTAAATAATATTCAGTTTGTGAGTTTAGAATTCTGACAATGGAACAATGTAACGCACGCCTCTTTAGGAAATGTAAGGAGGGTTTGGCTATCAAAATGGCAGTTTTATTTTAATTACAACTTAAATGACAATCGGCTTGGGAATTTAGCGGTTCTAGTGTTAATCCAGAATATTTGGTGAAGTGTGAATCACACCTAAAGAAATATGTATATATATAAAGACACACACCCACACTATAATACACACAGTCAAACAAACAGTCAAATTCATGCACACACATAAGCACATGCGCATGCGCGCACACACACACACACACACACACTATGGCAGGTGAAAAGGGACTTTAATAAGCTATTGAAACGACGTTATGTGCATACCACCGCGTATGCGACCGTGTATACGTCTATACATGTATGCACCCATGTATACGCGTTCCTATACCTGTATACATGACGCATCAGTATACACGTTCAGTCGACTGTCATAGACTACCTACCCAGACGACTGAATGCACGTGTATACGTGTGTAGATATTATTCTATACAGCAGAGGGCGCAGTAGCCCGGGGATCTCTAGTCTGTACGAACAGGAAGTTGTTAAACACCTCCGAAGAAATGAGGGATAGGTTCGTTTTTCTACAGGTTAAGGTAGTCATTCATCTAGCGAAAACCACCAGGCATGTTGAGGTGCTTGGTTATGCAATATAGCTAGTCACCAGTGAGTTTTTTACCTCTGTTTGCTAGCAACATTGTAATAATTTTTTACTCTCGAACATTTCATCAATGTGGTCGTTAGCTATAGCCTTTACGTCTTCCCTTCCCAAACCGAAGTTCATGTCCATTGCTCTTCACAGAAAACTGATAGGCCTACCTGTAATGTGTAGCCTATATACCTTATTTTTCAGTATTGTAGATATCATTTAAATGTACATTCTTAATATGGAAATAAATGCTTTAACAACTACTGCTTATTATTCAATAAATGTACTATATACATATTCTAATATTTCAATTTTGCCGTGTCTTTAGAATTTTCATTTTTTAGAATATTTAAGAATACTATATAAGTCAAATTCACTCCAAATAGTCTAAATCATTTGTGCTCCGTTTGTGCCGATAAAGGTTTGTTTTAGCGACTGCCTTTCTTACGGATAATGACAGAGCTATATTGGAAAGAGAGTAAAGCCATTGCGCTATCCAGTAGAAATGTCGGTTATGTACCAAAAACTGTCGAAGCACAAACAGAAGCAGCTGGGCAAAATGCTTCAATAACCAATTACACACTGTCGAAAAACATGGAGGAAAGAACAAGTTAACTCACTGACACTCATTTTCACTGACGGGTTTTTATGAATCAGCGGTCTATTTCCTTGTTCAAAGATAAATAGGCTAGAATGAGTGCATATTATGCATGTAATAATATATGCATAATATGACCATAAAAAAAACTTTTAATTTCAATAAGTGCTCCCTAAAGTCCAAGTTGACTCTCAAAAAGATCTATCCTTTCTATGGAGCACCCGCGGTCACACAGTTCACCGGTCCCAAAGCAGTCGTTTCATCTCTTGTTCGATGCTCGTTAATTGCAAACTAGCTACCACTGGTTTTTCTTCTCGCCTCTTATTATTTTGTTGAGTTATTTTGTTAACACTCCAAACGTGCAATACTGATATGCTATGTACATTAAATAATCGCACATGTGAGAAAACGATGAGCATGAGAAAACGATGATCCCATCCCATTTTTGCAATCATTTTAAAGGCAATAGAAGTTAAATTTGTTTCTTATTAAAAAAACAGATTCAAAGTATGGCAGCTGCCCAACCTTGCCATACTCAATTGACGCCTAGGCATGCACTGTACATTAATATTAAACATCTGTCATAGGGGCTACCAAGAATAATTTGTTGAAGAATAAAATATGTTTTTGAAAACCCTGTAACGCCAATCGTATCATATTTACTACATGAGTTTCTGAGACCTCTACGTACAAGCAATCATCTGTGAAAATGTTCCCTGGTGGAAAGGGTTTTAAAATGTAAGCCATGTATTTACTGCTGTGATTGAAAATGTTTGCAAAATCTGTGTATAAGCCGCAGTTTATAAACGGCGGTATTTGGCAAATCTCTGTCCTACCATAAGAAACACACATTACAAAATATATTTTAAAACATTAAATAATAAAATAAGATTTTCTTTACAAATAGCGCTCGATTGTATTCACTGTCGCTAATTGGCTAGCCAGGTAATATTCATTATATAAATAAATGCTTTAATGACTTCTGGTTATTATTCAATAAATGTACTATATACAATAAACTTAGCATATAGAAATATATTTAAATAAATATTCTTACCAAGCAATTAGCAATGTTTTATGCTAGTCCTAAACGAATGTGGAGTCGAATCTCAAATCGATTTAATAGACTAACAGTATGATAGGATACTCTGTCAAACATTACTCAGAATTGCTTAGGTCTTGGGTTCAAAATCTAGCCTAACTTTGTGCTAGAATAATCACGGCTCCACAAATAGTAATTCCATAACCATTTGGTAACTATTAACAACCTCCCTATTCTTTTATTTTCCATTCAATTCTAACCGTTAAATATGCATTGACTCTGGTATGGATAAAAATGTTTTGAACAATAAATTAAATAAAAATATATGCTAGCCTATATAACAAACTTTTGAAATATATTTCCTTCAAATAACATCATGTTTTAGTTTAGCTTATATCACATCTCCTGCTTGACCAAATTCAGTAATATATTTTACTGTCAGAATTTGTCTAAATAGAACTGGAAACTATTTTTAGCCATCAAGTGGCTATTTGATCCAGAGTTCTTGTAGCAAGCGAATCGCTGAGCAATTTTTTACAAGACATCAGTCATCACATGCATATATTTCTCTGCCTTAGTCAACACAGGGTTGTTCCTTGAAGTATATTAAAACAGAAAAAAACTGATTTGAATTAAATTATTTAAAACACAGATTTTCCTAACTGTTGGCTACACTGAATACGTCTATACGCGTATACAACCGTGTATATCAATCAATCAAATTTATTTATGAAGCCCTTTTTACAACAGCAGTTGTCACAAAGTGCTTTACAGAGACACCCGGCCTTAAACCCCAAGGAGCAAACAACAGTAGTGTTGAATTTCAGTGGCTAGGAAAAACTCCCTAAGAAGGTCGAATTTTAGAAAGAAACCTAGAGAAGACCCAGGCTCAGAGGGGTGACCAGTCCTCTTCTGGCTGTGCCGGGTGAGATATTAAGAGTCCAATTGGAATAATAAATACATTTCTCTGGGCTCTAAATCAATTTTCTCTAAATCCAGAGTCTATTTGATTTTAGACTAGGTCAGGAGTATGACCAGGTGGACAAGGACAGGGACAGCAACGGGCCCCCCAAACCAGGTAATCCGCAGGTGTGGACCAGGACCTCATCTCCTCCTAAAATGTAAAACTGGAGGAGATTGAGAAAAGTTAGAAGTACATCCCTCATATCCCCCAGCACAATAATATAGCAGCATAACACCTTGGAACTGAGACACTGTGGTCCGGTGACACTGTGGCCCTACCCGGGGGAGGCCCAGTACAGGGCCCAACAGGCAGGAAATCAATCCACCCACATTGCCAGGCATCAACCAAAGGGACACCCACCAACCGCAACCCCCCTGAATGAGGGCCGAGTATTGCCAGCAGCGTACAGCCCAATTGCACAAGATATAAAATTAATGGTGCAGTTTATACACGGTGCAGCTTATGAACGGGGAATTATTACGGTATGCATGTGGTGTCTGGTAAATAAGAACATTAGTCTACTCTTTGTCAAAAATCGCTCAGAATTGCTTAGTTTGTCAGTGTTTCAAATAAGAACTTTTGCTAGAACTGTGGATCCAAAAGCCATTTGGTAGATAAATATACAGATAGTTTTCCGTTCTATTCATTTAGATATATTCTGACTGTAAAATAGGTTGCTGAATTTGGTGGAGCGGGGCATGTGATATCAGCTAGATAAAAACATGATTTCATGTTAATTTATTCATCATAGCGCAAACTGGCTACGAAGTAGGCTATAGCCTATACATACGAAGTAGGCTATAGCCCATATTAACCAACGGTTAAATATGCATTCACTTAGGTAACGAATTGGAAAATATAAAGTCAGCGTATACACTCCCTAAGCACAGTATAACTGAAATGATATGTGCTATGTAATACTCTTTTGAAATACATTTTCTTAATTTAATGCTTTTTTTTTTCTTTTCTTAAACCAAGTATAAATTATTCATTATATGGCGGGTGTTATAAGACTACCCACTCATGGCTGGCTGTTGATATTTAAATACAGCTATTGATTTTATAGCTGAAAATTGCCAAAGTAAGAAAAATGAAAATAAGGTAGGGAGTACATTGTCTTTATACAACTCTCTAGAGAAATATGACACTTCCGATATGCACTGTGTAATAACAATGTAAAACTGCAATTCATATGTTAGGGATTCCATGAAAATTCAAAAGGCACGATAAAACTGAAACATTTGAATATGTATATAGTATATTTATTGAATAATTACTAGATGTCATTAAAGCATTTATTTCCATATTTACAATGTTTAAATTTAAATGATATCTACAATACTGAAAAATAAAGTATATAGGCTACACAATACAGGTAATCAGTTTTCTGTGAAAAAAAAATATGAGAAAGAAGTCCTGTTTACAGAAAAGGGTAAAATAAAATAGATTATTCATGGGAAACCTGTAGGAGAGACGCAAAATTGTAAATATACTAATGAAAAACATGTCTGCGATTTGAATTCGTTGTCTGTGGTTTTAACTAGCTACCCAGTCTCGCTTGTGTTAAAACACTTACAGAGAAAGAAGCATAGCAAAGACAATAAAAAACATTGGCAAATGTTTATTATGGCCTAAAAAAGATGTTGCCTTTATAGGGCTACAATGGTTTGATTGAGCAATGGACATGAACTTTGATTTGGGAAGGGAGGACGTATAGGCTAAAGCCAATGGCCGACACAGTTTACATTGATGAAATGTTCGAGAGTGAAAACAATTATTACCATGTCGCTAGAAAACCGAGGCAACAAAACTCACTGGTAACTAGCTGTATTGCATAACCAAGCACCTCCACATGCCTGGTGGTTTTAGCTAGATGAAAAGACTGTCTTAACTCACCTGTATTTAGCCGAAAAACTAACCCGTTCCTCCTCTCTTCGTCGTAGGTGTTTAACAACTTCCTGTTCATACAGACTAGTGATCTAGTGACCCCGGGTTTCTGCGCCCTCTACTGTATGGGATAATATCTACATGCGTATACACGTGCGTTCAGTCGTCTGGGTAGGTCGTCTATGACAGTGGACTGAACGTGTATACTGATGCGTCGTGTATACGGGTATAGGAACGCGTATACATGGGTGCATACACGTATACACGGTTGCATACGCGTATAGATGTATACACAGTCGCATACGCGGTGGTGTGCACATTAGGTTGTTTCAATAGCTAATTAAAGTCCCTTTTCACCTGCCATACATACACACACAACTACATATACATCTATACATGTACAGTATATGGAACGTGAAAAAATACCAAATTGTGTATGTATGTTTGGCTGTGTGTCTGGGTGTTTGTGTTTGTTTATGTGTGTGTGTTGGATAGTGTGTGTGTGTGTGTGTGTGTTGGGCTCTCTTTGTGTTTGACTGCATCTGTCTGTGTGTTTAGTAATCCAGTATGGGTTTGTCACCATTTTCGTGGCGTCGTTCCCTCTGGCTCCTCTCTTCGCTCTGCTCAATAATGTTATTGAGATCCGCCTTGATGCCGCAAAGTTCACCACAGAGATCCGCCGCCCAGATGCAATGCGTCGTAAAGACATAGGTACTGACCACAAGCACAGCACAACACATACTTAACCTTATCGCAACCACAATGCAACCAAAATGGAATCAACTGCAGTTTGAACATGTCAGAACCACACAAAAACCACAATAACACAACTTTGATACAAAAGTATTTGTTTTTTAACCATCTTTAAAGGAGCACTTCTCCCTGGGGGAACCTTAATGTCTGAAATATTTCTGGGACAGTGAGATGTTTCACACAAAATTACAACCAGAATAACTGAGGAATGTATTTGCTCCCCACAACCCCTACAGCATTATGTCACTGCATGAATTTAAGTGCTAGCGCCATCTGAAAATAGATGTAGTCATGTTTTGTTTAATTTCACTAAGCCTCCATGGCACTAGTCAATATTAAATCTTGTCATGGTTGTTCTTTGTTCTTTGATAGTCATTCAATATTTTTCAGTGATGTTCCTAACAGCAGACATCTTGATACAATTCTCAGCCCAGAACTTTCCCCTGCCTCAGTTGGTTTTCTTAACATTCCAGTAGACTGACTGAGGACTGCTAGCTGGCTAGCTAGTTAACTTTACACAAAATATTGCTTGTCATCATGATTTGAACGATACAGCTTTTGAAACAATCTTAAATAATACATTTTTGAACCAGAGCTTTGAAATATCACCAAGTTCATGATAAGTTAACAATGGCAGTGTTTTTTTCAGTGTTTTAAATAGCTTTTTAACAACCTCAACACAGTTATTTTGCTGTAATCCTGTATAAGCTAAAGCTCTCTGTTCTTAACTATCCTTATACCACATGACACAACATGTTTTAATCTCCTTCAATGGATCTCTTTCTCTTTCAAACACGCTCTACAGGAATTTGGTTCAACCTTCTGAGTGGAATTAGCAAGTTCTCGGTCATAACAAATGTAAGTTTGTGATGTAAATTTTTGTGTGTGGGAGGTAAAAGACTTGAAAGAGAAAAATAAACTATCTAACCTGTATACTAATGTGATTACAACCGCCTATGCAAACGTTTAAATGACAATAAGCTCATACAACCATGTATCAATCATGTATCCGTGTATGTTTACATACTTGTTTTTAAAATTAACCCTAACCCTAATACAGTCTGAATTTCTCCTCCTTCACCTGCCATAGTGTGTATGTCTGTCTGAGTATGTGAATGTGCATGTGAATGTGTATATGTGTTTGTGAGAGAGAATAACAAAGCTGTTTTTTGTTGTCTCCAGGCATTCGTCATCTCATTCACGTCTGACTTCATCCCTCGGACGCTGTACCAGTACATGTACAGTCCCACAGGCAGCATGGAGGGGTTTACAGAACACTCCCTCTCCTACTTTAATGTGTCCAACTTCCAGCCAGGCTCCTCCCCCTCTCCTACTCTATTCACAGAAGTCAAAATTTGCAGGTAACCGCTAACCCTGACCCCTAACCTCTAGCCAATCGGCAGGTAAGCATCGGCCAAATCCTAACCTTTAGCCCTGACTGCTTAAACTGACCCACCAATAACCTTGTCCCCTGACCTCTAACCCTGACTTCTAAAGCTTCCCCACCACTAAAAATGACACCTAACCTCTTGCCCATCAGCAGGTAACCATGGGCCAAACCCTAACCTCTTACCCTGACTCCTAACACTGACCCAACACTCACCATGACCCCTAACCTCTAACTGTCACCTACTGCAATCACTGGAGTCAGCCTCAGCAGGTAAGCCTGATCTTTGATCCCTAACCATGACCTTGCTGGGTAACCCTGATGTCTCTGGCTGTCTGTCCGCCAGGTATAAAGACTACAGGGACCCACCATGGAGCATTCAGCCCTACTCCTTCTCTAAGGAGTACTGGTCTGTCATGGCAGCCCGACTGGCCTTTGTCATCTTTTTCCAGGTATAGACCTTTAACCTCTGTCCCGATTAATAACCTCTGACCTCAGTATCATTTAAAGAAAATGCTGGTGGTTCCAGGAATATACCTATTTGGTTCCAGGGAGAACATCCAAAATGAACCTTGTTCAATCAATAAATTAATACTATCGATTACCAATGCAAATATTTTGTAAATAAACATAGAATAAAATTACAACAAAGCTACAGACTGGCAGAGGGCGAAAATGACTGTCCACTGACCGAGATGACCATCAACTCATTCGAATGTCACTCAACAACCATATGATGACATCAAGTGACCTACAGTAACCAAATGGCAATGGCAAACAGCAGCTGGGGTGTAGTGCAAGGCGAGCACGGTTCAAAACTGGCTCCTAGGGGCAGGGCTGAAGTCATGCAAAGCTAGAAAAAAGCCCTTCATCAATGAGAAGAAAAGTAGGGCCCGGATGAAGTTTGCAAAATACCATAAGGATTGGACCGTAGAGGTTATCTTCTCTCACAAATTTTCAGCACTGCCCAACACCTGGTTGTCTAATGGTTAGACGGAGACCTGGAGAGGCCTACAAGCCACAGTGTCGCTCACCCACTGTGAAATTTGGTGGAGGATCTGTGAAACAACAAGAGTTAATGCACAGTGGCTACAAAAACTCCCTAATATGGTCCAAACTTAAAAGAAACCTAGAAAGTTACCAGATTGTGAGTGGTGGTCAGTCCTTGTCTGCCTGTGCCGGTTGATGAAGAACAGGGACATTTAGGTAGGGTGTGGACATAACCAGGTGGACAAGAACAGGGAGAATGTACAGTGAGGGAAACAAATATTTGATCCCCTGCTGATTTTGTACGTTTGCTCTCTGACAAAGAAATTATTAGTTTATTTGAACACTGAGAGACAGAATAACAAACAAATAATCCAGAAAAACGCATGTCAAAAATGTTATAAATTGATTTGCATTTTAATTAGTGAAACAAGTATTCGATGCAAAACATGACTTAGTACTTGGTGGCAAAACCCTTGTTGGCAATCACAGAGGTAAGACGTTTCTTGTAGTTGGCCACTACATTTGCACACATCAGGAGGGATTTTGTCCCACTCCTCTTTGCAGATCTTCTCCAAGTCATTAAGGTTTCGAGGCTAATGTTTGGCAACTCGAACCTTCAGCTCCCTCCACAGATTTTCTATGGGATTACGGCCTGGAGACTGGCTAGGCCACTCCAGGACCTTAATGCGCTTCTTCTTGAGCCACTTCTTTGTTGCTTTGGCTGTGTGTTTTGGGTCATTGTCATGCTGGAATACCCATCCAAGACCCATTTTCAATGCCCTGGCTGAGGGAAGGAGGTTCTCACCCAAGATTTGTTGGTACATGGCCCTGTCCATCGTCTCTTTGATGCAGTGAAGTTGTCCTGTCCCCTTAGCAGAAAAACACCCCCAAAGCATAATGTTTCCACCTTCATGTTTGACGGTGGGGATGGTGTTCTGGTCTCATTCCTCACCATTCTCATGATCATTGCAACTCCACGAGGTGAGATCTTGCATGGAGCCCCAGACCAAGGGAGATTGACAGTTCTTTTTTGTTTCTCCCATTTGAAAATAATTGCACCAACTGTTGTCACCTTCTCACCAAGCAGCTTGACGATGGTCTTGTAGCCCATTCCAGCCTTGTGTAGGCCTACAATCTTGTCCCTGACATCCTTGGACAGCTCTTTGGTCTTGGCCATGGTGGAGAGTTTTGAATCTAATTGATTGCTTCTGTGGACTGTTGTCTTTTATACAGGTAACAAGCTGAGATTAGGAGCACTCCCTTTAAGAGTGTGCTCCTAATCTCAGCTCGTTACCTGTATAAAAGACACCTGGGAGCTAGAAATCTTTCTGGTTGAGAGGGGATCAAATACTTATTTCACTCATTAAAATGCAAATCAATTTATTACATTTTTGACATGCATTTTTTTAGATTTCTTTTTTTGTTATTCTGTCTCTCACTGTTCAAATAAAACTACCATTAAAATTATAGACTGATAATTTCTTTGTCAGTGGGCAAATGTAAAAAATCAGCAGGGGATAAAAAATATTTTTGGAAAATTCTGGGAAACACAGAAAACCCTCAAGAACTTTGCCGCCAAAAACATGTTTTGTTGGACTCTGTACCTGTTACTACTTACTAATCAAAATGTAATTGAATAAGGGTGGGGATACTATTGTCCTTGATAAACGTTCCCCTATCTTAAAATGTTCATGTCTTTCTAAAATCCTGGAGGAACTAGTAAATAAACAGTTATGTTGCTTTTGATCAGAACATTTTATTTTGAGCAGATTTCAATCTTTTAGACCGGGGCGCAGTACTATCACAGCAACTACACTGTTGTAAATTAGATGGTCAAAGCCTTAGATGATAAATTATTATTACAGTAGGCCATCTTCATTGGGCCTTGTCAAGGACACCTGCCTCTGATTTTGAAATTACGTTAGTGAGAGAACACATGCTGTAGTAGCTGATGGAATAAAATCAATTCTTTTAGTTCACAAAGGAGTTCCACAGGGTTCAGTTTTGGCTTTTATGTTGTTCCCTCTATACAGTTGTGCTCATAAGTTAGCATACCCTGGTGGAAATTGTGACATTTTGGTATTGATGGAAAAAATGACTGATCATGCAAAATAACTATTTTATTTAAGGATATTGATCATATAAAGCCATTTATTATCACATAATTGTTTGGATACTTTTTAAATCATACTGATAACAGACATCACCCAAATGGCCCTGATTAAAAGCTGACATACTCTTGAATGTTTGGCCTTGTTACAGACACACAAGGAGACACACACAGATGAAAATGGCAATTAAAGATGAATTTCTCACATTTGTGGCATTTTAAATTGCATTAGTGTCTTTGTATAAATCGTCAAGGAGTTTGTTAGCTCTCACGTGGATACACTGAGCAGGCTAGATACTGAGCCATGCGGAGCAGAAAAGAACAAGAGTAACAAGATCATGGAACTTTATAAAGATGGAAAAGGATATGAAAAGATATCCAAAGCCTCGCAAATCCCAGTCAGTACTGTTCAATCACTTTTTAAGAAGTGTAAAATTCTGGGATCTGGTGATACCAAGCCAAGATCAGGTAGACCAAGAAGGATTTCAGGCAAAACTGCCAGAAGAATTGTTTCGGGATACAAAGAAAAACCCACAGGTAACCTCAGGAGAAATACAGGCTGCTCTGAAAAAAGACGGAGCGGTTGTTTCAAGGAGCACATTACAACGATACTTGCACAAAAATGAGCTGCAAAGGCTTGAGTTGCCAAAAAGTGCGGCAATGCCACAAAAAAGCTTGGTTACAATATGCCCGACAACACCTTGACACGCCTCACAGCTTCTGGCACACTGTAATTTGGGGTGTCAAGACCAAAATAGAGCTTTATGGTCACAACCATAAGGGCTATGTGTAGAGAGGGGTCAACAAGGCCTATAGTGAACAGAATACCATCCCCACTGAGAAGCATGGTGGTGGCTCACTGATGTTTTGGGGTTGTGTGAGCTCTAAAGGCACAGGGAATCTTATGAAAATTTATGGCAAGATGAATGCAGCATGTTATCAGAAAATAAGAAAATACTGACAGACAATTTGCTTTCTTCTGCACGTAAGCTGCGCATGGGATGCTCTTGGACTTTCCAGCACAACAATGACCCTAAGCACAAGGCCAAGTTGACCCTCCAGTGGTTACAGCAGAAAACGGTAGAGGTTCTGGAGTGGCCATCACTGTCTCCTGACTTTAATATCATCAAGCCACTCTGGGGAGATTTCAAATGTGCGGATCATGCAAGACGACCAAAGAACTTGCATGACCTGGAGACATTTTGTCAAGTCGGATAGGCAGCTATACCACCTGCAAGAATTCAGGGCCTCATAGATAACTTATTACAATAGACTGCACGCTGTCATTGATGCTAAAGGGGGCAATACACAGTATTAAGAACTAAGAGTATGCAGACTTTTGAACAGGGGACAGTTAATTTTTTCTTTGTCATGATATGTTTTGTGATTGTGCCATTCTGTTATGACCTACAGTTGAATGTGAATCCCATAAGAAAATATTTTGCCTGCTCACTCATGTTTTCTTTACAAATGGTACATTATATTACCAATTCTCCAAGGGCATGCAAACCTTTGAGCACACCTGTATATAAAACAGTGCTGATGGAAGAATCTTAAGCATAAATGTTCTCTCTCTGTTATTATTTGACAGTTTGTCTATTTGCCAATAATTAAATATGTAATTGCTAGTACTTATTGATTGGTTGAACACTTTTTACTTAGTTGTGATTAACGGGATGTGTATATCATGATGAAGATCCCATTTGGTTCTAAACAATGTCTGTTTCTTATACTTAAAAAATTCCCCATAGGACAGTTCCCGAGTTGTGGACATTCTTTTCTATTTTGGATTAAAAACACACTCCATTGTGATTTTCTTATACATGCCAAACCACAACATTGTCCACTGTATTATCAAGCCAAATTACAGCACAGTGCACTGTAATATTTTACCAAACTACAACATTGTTCACTATCATTTTAAACCTAACCACAACATTCTCTTATGTATTATCAAGCCAAATTACAGCACAGTGCACTGTAATATTAAACCAAATTACAACATTGTTCACTGAAATATTAAACCAAACCACAATACTTTTCTACATATTCTGATACCTGCCAAAACAAAACACCAGCCATCAGGGTTCATTTTACCTCTGTAATTTGGTGCTGTTTTGTAAGGGCTAGATTGTAGATTATTTCTGTTAAAGAACCAGTTGTGATCGTTCTAGTGTCTAATCTTTCTTTTGTAGAACCTGGCGATGTTCCTGAGCATGCTAGTGGCTTGGTTGATCCCTGACATTCCCCGTTCCCTAAGAGAACAGATCAGGAAGGAGAACATGTTGCTGATGGAGTTCCTTCTTCAGGATGAACAAGAGGCCCTAAGCTCCAAACCTCCTAATCACTCCCCCATACGACAACATACACACTTACAACACTCACACATAGACATGGTGGTGGAGGGGTCAGAGGGAGAGGAGGGGGAAAGATCAAGACATTCCCTGGACAACCCAGTTACCACTCACCCAGAAGGGCAAGAAAACAAAAGGGGAGGAGAAAATGGAGCAATGGGAAAGAGAGAAGTAGAAGAACCTGAAGGACCAGGGGAAGGAGGAAAAATATTTGATGAATTACATGAGGCACACCAGGAGGACATCACTGTTCTGGACTCTGTAATGGACCAGCTGTATCTGTCAGGTAACAGCATAACCACAAAACAGTAATATCTTTACACTTCAGTCATTTAACAGATGCTGCATCTTCTCAGCGACTTACAGTAAGTGCAAACATTTTAAGAGAGCTAGGTGCACAGCTTAGTAGTACGTGCATTCTAATCAATGAAAAGGGAATTGCATTCTAATCAATGAATTAGCTATTGGCAAAAGTAATTGCTGGAAAGAAGGCAACACAAATACACATACAATTTGTGCCTGTCCAGAGATGTTCTATGATCTACAGTGTCAAATACTGCACTGAGATCTGATTGAACCAAAACTGTTATTTTATCTGAATCAGTATTCAGTCATATATCATTTAAAACTTTTCCGAAATGTATGTAATGGTCGGAAGCCTGACTGAAATTTGTTTAAGAGACCGCTTGAGTTGGTTGAAGACAACGTTCTCAATGATCTGGGCTATAAAAGGGAGATTGGATACAGGTCTATAGACGTTGGGAAATTCCCAGATTGCAGAGAGACGTTATTTATTTGCTGCAGATCCACTGTTAAGGAGTTAAAAATAGTTTTTAAAAAGGCAGTGTGTTGAGACAACATGTGGAAGCTTTAAGATATCAAACTGTCTTCTAGGGTTTTTGATCAATTGTATTAAATTGCTACATAATAACTAAGTTATGTCTTGGTGGTTGTGGTGACGGTACAGTGTCCTTGTTAGACTGTGTAGCGCTGATGGTCCGTCTAATACTTTAGAATTTCCACTGAAGAAACACAAATTCATCACATTTCATAGTGAACCGGAGTTCTGATGCTATCTGTATTAGGGGATTCACAAGACTCATATGCATAGAGGGCATCCCTACAGTCAGGCCCTGACAGTACCCTACAAGGTGCGGGATCCTGCCCATAGAGCCAGTGGAGGCTCCACCCCCAATGCAGAATGGGGCGCCGGAGCAGGGTAAGAGTTGGGAGCAGGCTAAAGAGCAGAAGCTGATTGATCTACTCCTCCAGGGGTGGCAGTAGGGGCCCCTGGTTGTCCCACACCTCCGGGAGTAGTAGGGGCCCCTCATTCTCCCATCCCTGCAGGGGAGGCAGTAGGGGCCCCTATCTTAATGGAAGTTTAGGACAGGGTGCTGGCACTGGAGGCTCAGGCTGGGGGGACTGGCAATGGGAGCACCAGGCTGGGGAACATTGCAGGAGCCCTGGTGCGAGGAGCCGGCACTGGAGCTATAGGACTGGGGACATGCATTGGGAGCTCCAGGCTGAGAACCAGCACAGGAGCTGGAGAAGGTGACAGGAGCTCATTGTCCCATCCCTTGGGTGGTGGCAGACGCAACACGTAACACAACAAACCAAAGGAACAGTAGCAACCGAGACTGTTGGACAACAAGCACAAACAAAGGATTCCCAATTAGAGACAACGCTTGGCAGCTTCCACTAATTAGGGCCCAACATACTAAATACAGAGATGCCTAGAGGGCATCTCTTTTCTTTTTGTTGCATTCCCATTTGTGATCTATTGCTGTATGTTTGTTGGTATTTTCTTCTTTCCAGCACTGACTTTTTCTGAAAATTATCTTACCACTTCCATAAGCTGTTCCTATTAACTGTAAGTTGCTTTGGATAAGAGTATCTGCAAAATAATTAAAATATAAAATGTATTGAAGCCTGTCCTGAGGAGGGGAGACATTGACTCCAAAGTAGTAAGAGAACCATTATTCAAATGGTGCTTCAAGTATCATTGTTGTGTGCTCAAAAAACACAAGGGCCTCTTATTTTCGTCACTTGACATAGCCAGTTCTTCTGTCATTCTGTTATAATAAAATGTCATATTTTCTGTACTTCCATCCCCTCCCCAGCCACCAGTTTAAAATTCCCTAGTGGCAGATTTGTTTTTAATGTATTTGGCGTTCATGCTGGCCACATATTATAAGGTTACATTGGAGTTGTATTAATGAGAAATTTTCTATCCTAGTTTTGTTAAGCCTTTAGACCCCAATATAATTTTAGATTGCTGCTGTAGAATACTGAGAATTATATATCATAGTTTCTCACACATTTCAAACAGACAGCACAAAAACTTTGTTTTGAAGAGCCCATTCACTTTTTTAATTTGACACCACATTCATGTAACATGGAATAATAGAATTTGTTTTCTCCCATTGTGTAGACACATAAAAATCTACCTCTTACTCTACCCTCTGCAAGCGCATTTCACATTTTCCAATACACAATTTCTCTAATAGACGAACCAGATGGTAGGCTAGCTTCAGCATGCAGTTGGGGTTATATCAATATAACTGAAATCAGAAGAAACTAGAATGAACATCAAAATTTGCATAAAATGAAACCCTGCCTCTTTTTGACGGGAATGAGGCAATCATTCAAGATCCGCACATCTAATGTTTTCATAACAATATTATCAATATTGTTATGATATTATACAATAATATCATAACAATATTATAATATATATATAATGTATATGATAATATACAATATTATCATAAGGCACATAAACCTGAAAACACTTTTTATAGATTATAAGTGAAAGTATGCGGCACATGTTTCAGCAGATTACGGACATCATCATGATCAATTGACGACATCGTTACTGCCTCCTCTCATGGCTAGCTAGTGAAAGTGACTTGTCACTTCAAAAGCGAAACTCATTAGCAGCTAGACAACGTTTCTATAGTCTGACAAACGAACCAAACCGGACAATTAGTTGTCTAGTCCTCGAAATCACTATCGCTTTCAAAGGGCAATGACGTTTCCAACTCTGTATCACCAAACAGCAGTCTATGCTAACGTAAAAAGTTTTGTAAAAAGAAATGAATAAAACAAAAAATTTAAAAAGACAGCATACCATTTTTATGGTTTCTGATTAATGACAACATCCACAGGAATACAGTAAAGTTTTTATCAGGTAGATTTTGTGATATTTATCCAAATTATTATTAAAGAAACCCGGATGTCCTTGGTCGCCACAGTAATCTAAAGGAAAGCCGCTATGGGGTCTAAGACTCAACCCTATTGGGCAGTCACATGTGCATGGCATGCATCTTTAACACAGACAGATTATGGGGTGAAGCTAGACTGATTTCGCCATAGGGAAAGTTACATTTTTGTTACATCACTTAAAAAAGTGAAATGTAAGGAACAAGGTAAAAGCTTCAGTGAAGCTGTCTGAGATATTGTACTGTGCTGAAGAATACTGTTATTGTACAGTAAATTAATGTCAATCTTGTTAAATTGTTTAATTCAAATGGACTTGGATTTTCTTTGATTCAGAGCCACATCCATCCCAGAGCCAGACCCTATCTGAAGTGGAGCTACCTGTATCTGAAGCAATCCCCCAGGAGCAGCATCAAACCACTGCCCCAGCCAGGGTCATGGATAATCCCCAGAGCCCCTTGGCCATAACCTCCCCAGCAGCAGCAAGTAAGGTGTTCTCTGGAGGCTCTCCTCTCAGAGATCCGGCATCATCCAGGAACCAGGGCCGCTGCTCCACCCTGCCTTACCATAAGAGAGTTTCAGAGCCTGGGCATAGCCGACCACGACCAAGCCACTCAACCAGCCTCAACAAGTTTCACTTGCTGGCATCAAACATCCCTCTAGTCCCTCTTCCCCCCTTGGCTCATTTACCCTGCCCTACTACTACTTCTCCCGAGCCCCTGTCCCCCCCTTCCAAATCCCTGACACCCCATCCCATGCTGCTGTCCCCCAGTGAACTGTTCATGTTTAAGGAGCCAGGAAGTTCCAAGGGTAAGGGGCGCTGCTCCACTCTGCCTGCCCACCAGCGAACCTCCAATGCTGGGGAGAGCTCCCTTAAACCCAGCCACTCCTCCAGCTTCACCCGGCATGATGATCGCAACCCACCATCCCCCAGTGAACTAAAACGAGACTCAAAGGTGTAAGGAGAGGGGACTATTCAAGAGGGACAACTGAGTCTTATCATCAGTGTGCCTGGAGTCCCCTCCTTTGCCCCAACCTTGTCTGTCGCCCTCATTCCAGGAACATTCTGGATGTAGTCCTCCTTAAACACATCAGATAATGTCTCCAGTCTGATTTCCTGGGTCTAATAATGTTCAAAAGATTTTTACTCTGCTACTGAGGAAGAACCTCTTCCGGCTACACTGTACTGTTACTGACAGACCAAACCAGAACCAATCAGACAAAACTGGACACGACCAAACAAGACCACATCAGACACATCAATTCTGTATTCTACTGTCCACAGTGCTATAACCACTTTGGAAATTCCTGGCATGCACTTTGAACATAATTCTTTTTTTTTTCATTAAGAAAAAACAAACAAAAAATATTTTAATATAACAGTATTTGCATTAACAGTGTTTATTGTCAGAGTAAATTCCAACAGATTTTCTTGGGTAGCTTACTTAGGGTGATGCAAAAGCCATGCAAATGACCAAGTAATGACAGAAAACCCTGTAGCTTGCAACCTACTGGAGGTCACGTTAAGTCACACTGTGTATCTGTTCAATATTAGTAACACGGTATTCAGCATAACCTATGAAAGTTTTGCCTACTCCCTGCAAGTCCCATACTGTTTTTGGTTGATATCATCAAAGGAATTCAAACCACGGGCCATTTTGTGCCTACGGTGATGGTTTTAGGTTCGGGGTTAGACGTCTAAGACACTGTGTTGAAGGTACACCAGCTAACCTACATGGGTTTGAATCTGGTCCACTGCTCTTTCAGCAACTCCTACATTTTCTGTTTTTAGCTATTGTGGATAGTTACACAAGATTGTATAAAGCAAGCAAATAAACACAAAGAAAACCATTAAAGGCATCATGCAGACAATAATGTATCTAAGAATGGCAATGTAATTATACAATCAAACCCAAGAATGTGATCTATTTGGACAATATATGTATGACAAATAACTAAGGGCTGTATTTAGAAACAGTGATACAGAGGGCTTTAATACAGAGTCCTTCCTGTTTCAGGGACATTTTACAAACCATGCAGTTATTCACTCACCTAAAGGATTATTAGGAACACCATACTAATACTGTGTTTGACCCCCTTTCGCCTTCAGAACTGCCTTAATTCTACGTGGCATTGATTCAACAAGGTGCTGAAAGCATTCTTTAGAAATGTTGGCCCATATTGATAGGATAGCATCTGGCAGTTGATGGAGATTTGTGGGATACACATCCAGGGCACCAAGCTCCCGTTCCACCACATCCCAAAGATGCTCTATTGGGTTGAGATGTGGTGACTGTGGGGGCCATTTCAGTACAGTGAACTCATTGTCATGTTCAAGAAACCAATTTGAAATGATTCGAGCTTTGTGACATGGTGCATTATCCTGCTGGAAGTAGCCATCAGAGGATGGGTACATGGTGGTCATAAAGGGATGGACATGGTCAGAAACAATGCTCAGGTAGGCCGTGGCATTTAAACGATGCCCTATTGGCACAAAGGGGCCTAAAGTGTGCCAAGAAAACATCCCCCATACCATTACACCACCAGCCTGCACAGTGGTAACAAGGCATGATGGATCCATGTTCTCATTCAGACCGGCCCGTCTGGCACCAACAACCATGCCACGCTCAAAATTGCTTAAATCACCTTTCTTTCCCATTCTGACGTTCAGTTTGGAGTTCAGGAAATTGTCTTGACCAGGCCCACACCCCTAAATGCATTTAAGCAACTGCCATGTTATTGGTTGATTAGATAATTGCATTAATGAGAAATTGAACAGGTGTTCCTAATAATCCTTTAGGTGAGTGAATATTACACTAACAACAAGAACAAAGAACAAAAAGACACAAGAGACGGTAAAGCCCAGGAGGCAGATGTCCATCTTGTTTCTCTCAAAGTCACAAAAAAACCAAAAAACCTGGAATCAACCAAGCAAACAAACAAAGCATTACATTCTGAAATTCCCAGACTCCACCCTACCTCCAAACTGCATTTGGCTCCTAACCTCCTCCTAAAGCTGACAGTCTGCACTTTGATTTAATATTTATTAAGTCACTTCAAATCCACTGAGCTGGAGTAGTCTACAAAAGAAAATGTGTCACTGTTCAAATACTTTGACTTCACTGTATTGCTCAGGCAGGTTATACACTGTTCTAAGGCCTGTATTCCGCCTATCAACAAAGTAATATATCTAGCTATAAATTGCACAACCCAAACCTGTTATTTGCATATCTTAGTCTCATGACCTCAAATTCTTTACAAAGAAAATTGATAGTACAGTAGTAAAAACATGCTTCAGGCCACAAAATCAATCCTTAAAAAACCTTAAAATACAAAATAAGAAAATTATGTTAATGATGATGGAACAAGGTGTATTTTATATTTTCTTTATTTGTGGGTGAAATATTGTGTATGCTTTTATTCTTACAATCTTGCACTGTATAAATGTTGTGTTCAAATGCTGCCTTAACTTGACCATATCTATTCATCTGAGTGAATGGAAGCCTGACGTGTCACAGTTGGAAGACATGTTCAGATATAACATGAGAACATGATGTTAATGATGATGTGGTAAAATACAACATGAGAACATGATGTCAATGATGATGTGGTAAAAGTACATACATGAAAACATGATGTCAATGATGATGTGGTAAAAGTACATACATGAAAACATGATGTTAATGATGATGTGGTAAAAGTACATACATGAGAACATGATGTCAGAATCATCCAGACCAATTTCCCTTTATAAGCAATGTTTATCACCACACCCAATTACTCAAACAAACCAGAAATTCCATGGCATGATGATATAAACCAGGTAAATATATAGGCTTACTTTTATAAACTAAGTAAATCAACTGACACTCATATAAAGCAGGTAAAGCCATTTGCATATTAATGTAAACACCTGCTGACTTCAATGTATATTATTTTCTAATCAGGTTTACTGCTCTGATTAATAGGCGCACTTCTGCGTTTCTGACCCAATAATCATACAGAAGCCCATTTAAAAACAGTATGGGACATCAGGAAGAAGGCAGGGCTTTCATGGGGCCTTTACGATTATTAACAGAACTGTGCTTGTAGATTTATTCAACTACAGCTTTGACATTTTGATAATTTGAAAATATTTTCATTTGTTCATAAGAAAACTGCCATTTTGAATTATTTTATTTTGATGTATTTTTGAATATGTATTGATCTCTTACTGTAAATGCAATGTGTACATTCACTACAGTCTTTCTTTCTTTTTTGACAACAGTGCAATAACACATAGCAATACAAATCTAAATAGAGAAAATGTAGGGTTCTATTTTAATGAGAAAGAAACAAAACTCTAGTAGTTCATAATGACAGGTCTCTGTTAACTATTACCAGACAGATATATTTATTTTTCCAGTGAGTACAAAGTTAACATATATAATTTTTTAAGAAGGATTTTATATGGATGTATGTTGTAGGACCTATGAAGCGTTCCCAAAAATATAATACAAAATGATTTGAGATTACAGTTAAAATGTCTTTAGTGTTATTAAGCATAAAAAGCGTTTTCCAAAGTCTTCCAAAAGATGGGTAAAAAAACTAAAGTTTTCTGAAATATTGTATGCATTATATATTTTGTATCCACCTCCTTGTTCTGCATAAAGAACATATATATTTTTTTAGTTCCAATGGTTCAGTTTAAAGAACAGAGTTTTTTAACAGAGTTAGCTCCAACCATTTGGTCATTGTGATTGTTTGTGACAAGAAAACTGCCCCTGACAACACACAGATTCAGTGATATCTAAGGCTGTGTCCAACAGCAGTTCAATATTTACAGAGATTCATGTGACTTCTGCCTCTTCTGGGCCCTCCACTTCGGCAAAAAGACAGAAATATTAATTTACCTTAAGGGTGTGCAGATATCAGCAGATTCAACTGATTCTGATGAACACAATAAAAATAAAATGTTGCAGCTAGCACAAACAGAAAGGGAATAAGGGATACATAACATGACCAAATTAATCACAGCTACAAGCAGTTGGGCTCAGGGGAATAAGCATTAAGACATGGTTTAAAATATTATTATTGTTTTTAATATTGATAGTATTTTGTTGCTGTAATTGTACTGTTAATTTAAGTGATATATTACATTGTAGAAGCTCAATATAGTATACAAAAGATTTTGGCTTTTGCACTTGGATTGGATATAGAATTTTGCACTTGGATTGGATATAGAATTTTGCCAACAGAACTGATAAAGAAGAAAGCATGGTAGACATTGGTAGGTATGAATATTTAGCATGGCGACAAGAAAATATTTAAACGTTTTTGAATGAGACAGGATGGAACTGGAACTGCTGTCATCTCTGTATTCCAGTTACCACGGAGACAACTAAACAAAACATTGAAAGCTAGCTGGATGTCAAATAAATACTAACAGAACTAGCTAAACACATTTTCCCAAGCATAATTGTCACCACCATGGCTCACATTAGGACATACAGACCAAACGTCCGTGTTGGAAACTGGAGGGAAGACGTTACATTGGAAGAGGTAAGTCTGTTTTCCATAGAAAAGGTTGCCACAGCCTTGCTAGCTTGCTGGCTAGTTAGCAACAGTACTGCAGCCATGTGTCAAATATAGGAGATGTATCTTTGTTGAGTAAAGAAACAATAATTTATGTTTGGGGAGATTAAGCTTTGTTATTCTCTGACCAGGACTCACTGAAGGATTTCTTGGAGAGAAAAGAAAGGGGAGAGCTGACTGTGCAGAAAAATGTTTTCATCAAACAAAGCATTCTCGAACAAGTCAGTCTGTATTTGTGTGTCCGTGTGTGAGAACAAATGAAAATCAAGATACAACATTTAGCAACTATGCTGTATTAAATCAATATTAAACTTATTAAATATTAAAATGCCTGAGACACGGTAGACAATGTGTTCTTTATTTTCCATGCTTGTAGAGTCTGTACTTTCACCATGGCCTGTTATTATTTACGTGTGTGTGTGTGTAGGTTCATCTGTCTGCATCCCAGGGAGGTAAACTGTGTTTTGGTGATGTGGTGATGTTGGTGAATATGCTCAGTGGGGACACCTGTTCAGTCTGCATCAACGCTGACCTGACCAACCTAGGGGAGGGGCCTAGTCCAGGTACATGCACCTGGGCCTCAAACCTAGGGCAGGGGCCTAATCCAGGTACATGCACCTGGGCCTCAAACCTAGGGCAGGGGCCTAGTCCAGGGACATGCACCTGGGTCTCCAACCTAGGGGAGGGGCCTGGTCCTGGTACACACACATGGGTTTCCAACCTGGGGGAGGGGCCTGGTCCTGGGACACACACCAGAGATTCCAACCTGGGGGAGGGGCCTGGTCCTAGTACACACACCAGGGTTTCCAACCTGGGGGAGGGGCCTGGTCCTGATACACATACTCTGGTTTCTAACCTGGGGGGGGGGGTCCTAGTCCAGGTATACACACACCAGGGTTTCCAACTTGGGGAAGGGGCCTGGTCCTGGTACACACACCAGGGTTTCCAACCTGGAAACTTCACTTTTCAGTATTATATAGAAATAATACAGACATTTTTATAAATGTTATTACTTATAATCTTCAAATAGTTATGTCAAATATATATAAAACCACATTGATTTTGAAAAGGAGATTCAATGCGCCGAACTGTTAGATATCAGCTGTTCGTATAGTGGGGAACTAATGATCGCATACCCGGTCGTCAAGAGAGAGTAATACAATTATTAATTGCAGCTATTGTTAGTCTATTGTTCATGATGTTACAGACTCGATCTTACAGACTCAATCTTACAAACTCTTTCTTGCAAACTCGATCACAATGACATTTCTGGTCATCCTCTACTTTATAGACATCGCAATCCACAAAACACAACACTGTAAGCCCATTGGCTGATTACTGTCGTGCTTGGACTGAATGTGACTTCCTGTGTACGGATAAACGGATGTTCTGTTGTAATCAAAACAAGCATATATCCCTTCAATTCTACACTCTTCACTACCACACATCTAAACATAAACATTACATGTTTGATAAAACATTAAAAGTACAATTCAATTCCTACTCAAAAGAAAAGGCCCATACACGTACGTATATTACAAAGGACTAAGACAAAACAAAAAGAAGTATCTGACCAATGAGGCCTTATTGTTCCTCAGATGAAAATGAATGTAAACAAGACAAATGACACACCCCACTCTGGCACATAACTCAATGTATGACAGTCATCAATCCTTCCCCCACCTCAGATTATAAGGGTCGAGAAACATATTGACTAACCCATATTGACATATCAACAGGTTATTATCCATGTTAAAAGCTGTGATGGTAATTCCATCGATAGGAACTCTTTTAGGAGTAAGTACAGAGAAAAAATTATCTTGGCACAATTAACAATTAACTATTGTAAATAAACAGTTACGTTTATTTGTAAATAGAGAGACGCATCAAAATCTTACATAATAAACCTCTGAGGAATATCTGAGGAAAACCCCCTCTCCCACATTCCTTTTCTTATCTAAACAAAGGGACTCCGTTGTTTTAACTAGTAACTCATTTATAGATTAAAGTATGCATAAGTTCAAGAATTTCCATAAGACTGTGTTCAAAATAATGAAAACCAGTGATGTGTTTACAAGTACATTGATATTTACTGTCATAAATATTAGCCACACACCCCTTTACGGGACGCTCAGGAGATATCTAGTGTAGCCAGGAGGAGAGACCTCATTTAGGGCAGTAAATTCATCAGACATTTAGCCATGTTTCATACAAGCCAATAACATCCAGTTTATGATCAGTGATTAATTCATTTACTGACATTGTCTTTGAAGCAAGGGATCTAATACTAAGGAGTCCCATTTTGAGATGTGAGGAATTACAAGACTTTTTATTCATCGAGTCTGTGATGGCAATTTCTAAAGTCAAAACGATTTACGAATTTGGGCTAAGACAGAGGAAAACTCAAATGCACAATAAACAGTTTATTCTTGCAAGGACATAGTACACAGGTTACAAAGTAACAATGAATAAGAATGCATCAGGTTTCAGAAATTCCCCTAACAAGTCACAGTCTCAATAGGGACAACTATGCTAACTGGCTATGCTATTGACAGACTCCACTATGCTAGCAGGCTGGCTAACAGCCTGCAGCCTGATGTGGTGAAGCTATAGGAGTGAGATTCCTGTCTATGTTCCTAGATAAAAGAAGAGCACCACTCCAGCTAGGATGGAATCCATCGCTCTTCAGCAGATCAGGCTTGGCCCCATTTCTGGGAGATTCCCAATAAGAGAGCCAGTTATCTAGAAACTACTTCATGCGAAAGGCAGAACTCAGTTTTCAGTCAGCAATTGAGTTGCACAAGTCTGCTGTAGATCTCATCACTATCCCTAGCTGGGAGGGGGCCAGAGACAGTACTGTGAGGGGGCCTGATTACTCAATGCCGATCTTTGATGCCAATCTTTGTAGCTAAGTTAAGTTGTTGGTGCCAACATGAATAACAAGCCTAATATTTCATTGTTATTCTATTTCTATTTTGCTATGTGTTACCAATATTTTTTCTGTAATGTAAGTTCTGGTGCTATCAGAGGAATAATTTCTGTGTAAATGTAACAATCTGCTGATGATGGATAATGCAAGTTCTTGTACTGTTGTTTAGACATCGATGTAGGGTATTATCTCACAAAAGGACTGACGAGTTCATACAAACGCTGGAGCATGAGGATTGAGATACCGGGGTTTGTTAGTAAACAGTTATGGTAACAGTAATTCATTGAGGATGAATATTAAATGCATGTACATGGCATAAATGTACCCCCAGAGACAGCCGGGTAAGACATTGATGCAGAGATTATCTCACAAAGGGACTGACAGGTTCATCCAATCACTGGAGTGCAAGGATTGAGATACAGGGGTGGAGTCCCCCTGGAGGGTGGTTAGAGAATTGTAACAATCTGACTGTTTCATTCCATTGCATTTTTATATATTTCTTTTCATTGTAAAGCACATTGAATTGCTTCGATGTATGAATTGTGCTCTATGAATAAACTTGCTTGCTTGCCTCTAGCAGCGACCCAGGTTTAACTGGTCGGCGGCATTTCTTCCCGGGGACCAAAAGAAAGTTCTTGCCCGGCTGCAGGGGCTGTGCCAGGGGGCTGACAACACAAATTTCTTCCTGGTGGCACACATGCTGTTTTTTATGTTTCTATACTAACATAATCCTTGCCTGACATTTGCATCTGAACCTAAACCTCTAACTCTGCTATCTTTACCTGAAGAAGATAGATCTCCTTCAAGTTGAAATTACATCAACGACAATGAGTAGGCATTATGGTACTTAGCTTTGGGTGTTCAAGGGCAGGGAGCTCCGTTTGCTATGTCTGAATAGAGTCCTGTGTAGAAAGGTTGGGTAAAAAATCTGAGATAAAAATAATACCTTGGAAAACTTGTAAAGAAAAATTTAACCACTTAGTTTGTCTGAATAAGAAAACATTACAAGAAATGTCAAAGTCCAATATTGGGATATTCATTGTAAAGAGTTTCCCAACTGTCTTGCGAGAAACAAACCTTCATACATATGAAATCACCACATCAGATAATTTATGAAAATCTTAAATGGTAGGGAATGAAGTTAGTTTCCAATCAAGTATCCTGTAGTTCTTGTCTTCAGTCTTTTTGGTCTTGTTTCAGTGACGTAAAGTTATTGCAGTCAGTGTGATGTGGACCCAGTTAATTGCCTTGTTGTCCTAACAAGTCAGTATAGGTGTGTAGTGAGTTTCCAGTACTTCACAAATTCAGATCAACACCACAGTAGTAACTTCCACTGTGGTGGGACCATGTGACCTTTCCAGTAAACTGGCCCGGGGTACTATGACCTGTATTATGTGGAGTCCTTCCAGTCAACTGGCCTGTGGTACTCTGACCTGTAGTATGTGGAGTCCTTCCAGTTAACTGGCCCGTGGTACTCTGACCTGTAGTATGTGGAGTCCTTCCAGTCAACTGGCCTGTGGTACTCTGACCTGTAGTATGTGGAATCCGTCCAGTTAACTGGCCTGTGGTACTCTGACCTGTAGTATGTGGAGTCCTTCCAGTTAACTGGCCCGTGGTACTCTGACCTGTAGTATGTGGAGTCCTTCCAGTTAACTGGCCCGTGGTACTCTGACCTGTAGTATGTGGAGTCCTTCCAGTTAACTGGCCCGTGGTACTCTCACCTGTAGTATGTGGAGTCATTCCAGTTAACTGGCCCGTGGTACTCTGACCTGTAGTATGTGGAGCCCTTCCAGTTAACTGGCCCGTGGTACTCTGACCTGTAGTATGTGGAGCCCTTCCAGTTAACTGGCCTGTGGTACTCTGACCTGTAGTATGTGGAGTCCTTCCAGTTAACTGGCTCATGGTACTCTGACCTGTAATATGTGGAGCCCTTCCAGTTAACTGGCCCGTGGTACTCTCACCTGTAGTATGTGGAGCCCTTCCAGTTAACTGGTCTGTAGTACTCTGACCTGTAGTATGTGGAGCCCTTCCAGTTAACTGGCCCGTGGTACTCTGACCTGTAGTATGTGGAGCCCTTCCAGTTAACTGGTCTGTAGTACTCTGACCTGTAGTATGTGGAGCCCTTCCAGTTAACTGGCCCGTGGTACTCTGACCTGTAGTATGTGGAGTTCTTCCAGTCAACTGGCCTGTGGTACTCTGTACTGTAGTATGTGGAGTCCGTCCAGTCAACTGGCCTGTGGTACTCTGACCTGTAGTATGTGGAGTCCTTCCAGTTTACTGGCTGATCTGTTGAATGTATAACTGCATAATAATGATTAATGTGGTTCAACAGTCCAAACTACCATCCACTGGGTATTGTTCCATCATCTCCCAACAATGGAGACAATTGATCAGTCCTAAAAACTTGTGAATCTCAAGTTCCATCATTAGAGTGAAGCTTACACCCTCTTATGACCGGTTGCCATAATAGTCTGTCAAATGTTCTTTTCCATCTTGAACTGGCTTGGTTGATGTTTGATTGCTTGTGCTATATTAATGCCTGATAGCAACTAGCAGTGGAATAAGATTTCGTCAGACTTCACTTTGCTAAGTCAAATCAGAAATGGTTGAATCTGTTCTATTCAACCATTAAAATGTTAGACCTTACCAAATTTCAAACCAAAATCTCAAACCAAATGTCCAAATAAACAAATTAAAAACAAATCCTATAAATAGAAGATGTAAAACATAACAGATGCTGATGCTCTGTTATAACTGTGCAAACAGAAAAAAGTATTTTCATGTAACTCCTTATAATTACCAATTTGTTTTCTTTGGAAAGATCAGAACTGAGATCAATCATAATAAATTATCATATTATACATTCCCCTCTGCTTTTCACTTCATTAAGTCAAAGGAAAGTGACACCATGAGTGAAAGCAGAATCACGGTGAATACAGTCACAGGAGGCTCCATCTTGAACCCGCACAGGCCTTCATTTCAGGAAGGACATGCAAAATGGAGAATTGGTAGTAGGGATGGATCTAGAATCCATTCGATAAGAAGTTGCATACAATATATTCATTGAAAAACAAAGTGGAAATGTTAAAAACACAAACATTCACAAATACAATCAAAGACAACAATGTGCAACACGGTTGCTTATGTGAAGGAATTATAAACAATATAACCTATTCAAAAATGTGTCGTTCATGGCTAAACAGCTCTCAAATTTGACTTTACCTCAGTACCCACAGATCTGTGAAAATGGCTATCATGCATTTATAATCTCAAATTTATAATCTGTAGTTTCTTGGCACATATAATTGGTTTGCCCTCTAGAGGAAAAGCTGCTCAACTAAATTGTAGGAGAGAAAAACTCCATGTTGCAGAGATTTACTTGCTGCAAACATAGAAAAACTATATTATTTGACCAAACTCAATTCAGCATTTAAAATTATGGGACATCTAATGCGACATTTCCACTGGTGCCAAACACTGGTGTTTTACCCTAGTGTCCAGATTTGTTTCTGTTTCCACTAACACGGGCCAGGGCCAGTCGGTCACTAGGCCATGGCCGAGTATCCCTGCTCTCACTTGATGCCAAGCCTCAAACATTAGGACTTAGGGCAACGTTTGCGGATTGACGTGTTACGTGGTATGAAAAAGCGGCATGTTGTTCTACACAGATGGCGATGTGTATCGTTTGCTTTAGGCTTCTCGTAATGGTTTTCAACAAACAGATCCCTGATAAAATAAAGAATATTAAGCAACAGTACAGGGAAGCAAAGACTCACAACGGAAAGAGTTGGAACAATCAAAGGTGGTACAATACCACTGATTCAATAGAAAAACGGAGCACTGAGATGTAGCCTGCAGAACCTATAACAACATAAAAATACCTAAGAATTCTCCCAAATCCTTCTATTAAAGGTAGGTAGTTTTGACAAAATACTTATTAAACTGGTTTAATTGCAGTGTCACGAGTGTAGGTGGAAAAGGAGCCGGTCGCAGGAGTTTGGGGAAGAAATTAGTTTTATTATTTAAGTTCAAACACCGTATTGTAAACAGACTGAGCATGGCATTATTGTTTATTTTATTTTACTACCAGAAAAGTATCAACTTTTATTTTTTGTACCAGGAAAACTAAATTGCGTTGATAGTTTACTCCTCCCTCCCCAGCTGAACTCCTCCTTAAGTCCTTTGTACCAAATGTATAGTAGAAACAGGAAAGTCTGGAGCCAACATTAGCATTAATCACTGGTGTGACCCAGGTGCCGGGGTAAAGCACCAGTGGAAACACGGCATCATTTTATTGTGGGGAATAAACATGCTTTGGCTGTTTTACACTCTTTACAGGTTATATTGGATTCACATATCTCAGACTAGCCAATAAAAATAAAAGATTAAGGTGGGCAAGAAAAAACAGACACTGGATGTTTAATACTGTTCCAACACACAGGGCATACGGATAATGATGATTACTAAGATATTAATGAAGAAAATGATGACAAGATCAAAATGATGTTGATGACTATTAAGAATTCTGCTTGTTTTTCCAGTCATTCAGGCTCCTTGTGGTGTCAGTGGTGGGAGGGATGTACAGCCATGCAAACGCAATGCCTTCATCATCAGCAGGTACACACGTTGGTAGTATTACTGTAAGGGTTAACCCTAACCCAGCTGAAATAGCTGACCCCTCATAATGTTTTGAGTGGCAAAAAAGATACAGCTTCTTTTCGCAGTATCTTTTTGGCAACTCAAATTTAGGGATTTATGAATTGCCACTATTGAGGCCTATTTTTCATTTAGGGGCCACACTGGCTCTGCGTTTTGATAACTGGGTACATCTCATATGGGTTTGGTGACATATTTTCGCTACAAAAACATATTCGCTGATATTGCGTCCATTTTGATAAATGTCAATAGGGTAAATGACCTGTAGATATATATAAGTAACTAAATGATGAGTTTGAAAAAGCCTACATGAAACACAGACCTTATCGACCTTACTAAGTGGATATGAAAATCCCCTATGAAAGAAATTAATGGTGTAAGAATGCAAAGAGGCGCTTTTCCAGTTTGTTACAAGGTTTTATGGGAATTATGACTCTAACCCTAACCCTAACTATTTCAGGCAACACTTTTGAGAACAAATAATTAATTACCCTAAAAACATCCCTAATCTTACCAGAACATTAATTCTAAAGCCTAAAGGTCTTTTCCTCATATAGAAATTTACCCTAGTCCAGGACTAAAAATAAATATGCAGGAAGATATTTAATTGCTCTTGATTTTTAGTCCGGGTCTAGTCTTAATTTGTGACCAGAACTATTTGCACATGTATACTTAACTTTAATTGTAACACTTTCTAACCCCTACCCCTAACCCTACCCTAAAGCCTAAAATATTTCTACGGACCTGTCAAATGTGTAATTGGTACTCATAAGTATAGTAAAATAAACACAATGAGAGAAAAAGTGGTTTGTAACTTCACTGTGTGTTTTGTTTCAGTGTGGATGGCAGTGTGGAGGGAGAGCCTCTACATTACAATCAGAGTTTTGCTCTCAGAACAACCCTTGGCTTTGCCGGAGGGGTAAGTACATGATAATAGTGGTCCTACATTGAAATTTCTGAGCAGAGTTTCTGGCTAGACAGAAGCCACTCCTGAGTAAAAGCAAGCATTCAATGGAGTTCATTTATATAGCACAATTAATACATAGAAGCAATTCAATGTGCTTTACAAAAAAAATAAAAAATACAATGGCATGAAAACAAATACTCATATGAAAATATCAAAACATCATAATAACAAAACAAATAATGACAAAATACAATAAAAACGGGAGGAAAAAACATAGGAAGCTATAAAAAGCTGTAAGGCTAAACAGTGCGGTTAAGTTTAAGCTACAGTCATAGGCGCGTGAAAAGAGAAGTGTTTTTAACCTGGATTTAAAAATTAAAACGTTTGGTAGTTTATTCCAGTTGTGTGCAGCATAAGCTTAATAGCAGCTGTTTTTAGAGATGTTGGGAAAATGCCTGATTGCAGAGAGCTATTAACCCTCTAAATGAAAAAAAAACTTATTCACTGCTCCGTAATTATAGAAGTTAGACGCTTCATTCTTCTTCCACGTTGTTATGGATATTCTACTGCAAATAACAACGTCTCGTTTGTGTACTTTCATCAACTAGAAGCCCCAAAGTCGCAATCACAAAACAGCTGTTGACGCGCAGCGTGTCCAGGTCACACATTTTTATTCATTGCTCCAGAACGGTAGAGGTTTGAGGCTTCATTTCTATTAGCGTCATGCTGGCAACATTAGAGATTCCATAGCAACAAAAAAACTTCCGGTTTTCGGATTTTGCCTTCATATTAAATGCCATGATTTTTATAATATTAAATGTATCGATTTTGACACTTTGCTTAGTGTATATGGTAAACATTTATTCTAGGAAATGTTCAGCAGAGTGGATAGAATAATTATATGCAAAGAAATCATGGGGCACTGTGTATTTACAATTGTTGCTGGAGTTTTACTCCGCCCACCCTATTGGCCACAATGTAACTCAATGCATATGAAATATATATTGGGCTATAAAAAAAAAAATCTGTTCTATATGCCGCAGTGAATGTCTGGAAGGAAATGTTCAGGAGACTCTATTGATTGATTATATGCAAAGAAATCAAGGGGCACTGTGTATTTGCAAATGTTGCTGGCGTTTTACTCCACCCATACCATTGGCCACATTCCAAATTGCTGAATAGCCTTTAGATCCATTATTTCTTTTGTTAAAGGTGGTGATTATCACCACTTGGTGATTACTTAACAATTCAGCCAATGATCCAATGTAGTTGTCAATTACTTATAGTAACTGGCCATTAGCCTGCTGTATCACCTTTAGAGATGTAGATGTAGGATTTTATCTGTAAAAATATAAAATTAATGTTTAATGTGTGAATGAAAAGAAAAGGGTATGTTTGCATACTTTTTCTGTAAGAAATGTTGTTGTTGTTGTTCCAGTTTTTAGCTCCATCAGAACAGCACCAACATGTAATTACAGTGGGGCAAAAAAGTATTTAGTCAGCCACCAATTGTGCAAGTTCTCCCACTTAGAAAGATGAGAGAGGCCTGTAATTTTCATCATAGGTATACTTCAATTATGAAAAAAAATTCAGAAAATGACATTTTTAATGAATTTATTGGTACATTCCTCTGTAAAATAAGTATTTGGTCACCTATAAACAAGCAAGATTTCTGGCTCTCACAGACCTGTAACTTATTCTTTAAGAGGCTCCTCTGTCCTCCACTCGTTACCTGTATTAATGGCACCTGTTTGAACTTGTTATCAGTATAAAAGACACCTGTCCACAGCCTCAAACAATCACACTATGGCCAAGATCATAGAGCCACACGGGGGGACCTAGTGAATTACCTGCAGAGAGCTGGGACCAAAGTAACAAAGGCTAACATCAGTAACACACTACGCCACCAGGGACTAAAATCCTGCAGTGCCAGACGTGTCCTCCTGAATGGGGCCATGTATCGTGAGATTTTGAGTTAAAACTTCCTTCCATCAGCAAGGGCATTGAAGATGAAACATGGCTGGGTCTTTCAGCATGACAATGATCCCAAACACACCGCCCGGGCAACGAAGGAGTGGTTTCGTAAGAAGCATTTCAAGGTCCTGGAGTGGCCTAGCCAGTCACCAGATCTCAACCCCATAGAAAATCTTTGAGGGAGTTGAAAGTCTGTGTTGCCCAGCAACTTTAAAATGAACTTGAGCTATAGTTATCCCAATCGTCCTTGCAGTTGCCAGGTAGCATCTCGTTCACAAATCTCTTATTTGATAGGCCTGTAATATATAACCAGGTTAATAGGACCAACCCCATTTGCAGACAGTCCTTGTTTGGACTCTGCTTGGATCAGCTTACATTTGTACTGAATCACTGTTAAATCTTTTTAAGAGGCTTCGTTTCTTCATCAGATTGGCAATTTCTTCTCAATTTGTTGGTTTTGCTGTTTGATTTATGTTGGTATGCATATGTTGTTAATTTCATTTGCCTGAGCAAAATTCGGATGATTCAGAATGATTTTTATAGCCAAATGTAGAGGCAGAAAATCAATACACACAGATTGTCCTTATTGGCTTATTTAGATTATTTACAATCCATCCATCCATCTTCTTCCGCTTATCCGGGGCAGGGACGCGGGGGCAGCAGTCTAAGCAGAGATGCCCAGACTTCCCTCTCCCTAGACACTTCCTCTAGCTCTTCCGGGGGGACACTGAGGCGTTCCCAGGCCAGCCGGGAACTATAGTCCCTCCAGCGTGTCCTTATTTACAATTATAAACTGCAGGATATCAGTCCTTCACGGCGTAGTGTGTTACCAATTGTTTTCTTGGTGACTATGGTCCCAGCTGCCTTGAGATCATTGACAAGATCCTCTCGAGTAGTTCTAGGCTGATTTCTCACCATTCTCATGATCATTGTAACTCCACGATGTGAGATCTTGCATGGAGCCCCAGACTGAGTGAGATTGACAGTTCTTTTGTGTTTCTTCCATTTGCGAATAATGGCACCAACTGTTGTCACCTTCTCACCAAGCTGCTTGGCGATGGTCTTGTAGCCCATTCCAGCCTTGTGTAGGTCTACAATCTTGTCCCTGACATCCTTGGACAGTTCTTTGGTCTTGGCCATGGTGGAGAGTTTGGAATCTGATTGATTGATTGCGTCTGTGGACTGGTGTCTTTTGTACAAAATCAGCAGGGTATCAATTATTTTTTTCCCTCAATGTACAATATAAGCCTTCATACGTCTCAATTAAAACATGTATCTTTCAATATAAGGACAAATACATATTTTTTTCTCAAATTAAGCTATAGCTGGAATGTAGTTGCAAAGAAATATATCCATCTAAAGAGTTGCTGAAGTTGAACTTATTTTAGCATGTAAAAGTTGGAAATTGGTTATGATTTGACTTTGTTGTAAAAAATATTTTGTTAATCTAAAAGGTATAAAACTGTAAATGTTTTTTGGACTCACCTACATCTCTAAAGGTGGTACAACAAGCTAATGACCAGTTAATATATGTCATTGACAACTACATTAGATCATTGGCTGAATTGTTAGGTAATCACCAAGTGGTGATAATCACCTCCATTAACAAAAGGAATAATGGATCTAAAGGCTATTCAGCAATTTGGAATGTGGCCAATGGTATGGGTGGAGTAAAATGCCAGCAACAATTGCAAATACACAGTGCCCCTTGATTTCATTGCATATTATCACTGTATAGAGTCTCCTGAACATTTCCTACAATACATTCACTGCGGCATATAGAACAGATTTTTTTATAGCCCAATATATATTTCATATCCATTAAGTTGCATTGTGGAAAAAGAGGGTGTGGAAATATTGTGTTGCTAGATGTAGCACACCGTTCCCCATGATTAGACGGGTTTGTCTTACTCTACACATTCTCCTGGACATTTCCTACACTGCTTTCTCTTGGAATATTCAATAGCTTATGAGCTATGAGGCAATATGTATTCCATGTATTGTCTGAATTTTACCCTTGGAACGTGTTTTAACACTCACTTTTTATCGAAATGACTCTTAAATATGATCATATTTGAATTGTTGTCAATGTTTTGAGGGGTACATGTTCAAAAAACAATTAATAAACTCAATTTATCTCAGTTTTTAAGTAATTCGTTGGTCTCTTTTATTTTCAAAAATTCCAGATTTTCGTAACCCGTGTTTCTTTAATGTTGCTCACAAGACGCAGATTTCATTTCTTTTCCACGGGAACAACGACATTCCGCTGCAAATAACAACGTCCCGTTTGTGTACCATCGTAAACCAGAAGACCCGCAATCGTGATCACAAATATTGATCACCAATAGTCTTTCCAGTTATCAGCAGCAGCCCTAATTAATTATACTTGATATTTTTCTGTTGTTTAGAAGTCTACAATACATCAACCAATCCAAAGATTTTCAGAATGTTTGAAAAGAAAATGGATGTGGACAAAAGGAAAAAAAAATGCAGGTTCATTTTATTATTTTATAAATTCAAAACCATTCAACTTGTGCTTATTCTGAACCCCTGGGGGTATCCAAATGTAATGTAAAACAGCCTACTGTTGTGAACTGATGTACACTTGGTCCTATATATGTATAAATGGGTTACTAGTTAAAGGACTGAGTCCCCATGTTTGGATGAGAAAAGGAATGTGTTAGAGAGGGATCTGGTATTTGCCTAGGGGGCATCCTTGACCGGCACCCGTGGATTAGAGGGTTACTTGTAACCCTTTAGTGTCTATCTGTTGTTTGTCCAGACATCGTGACTCTTCAAGAGTGGAGAAGGTTACCCATGTGAGGGAGGACAGCCTGTTCCTTTGTTTGAAGCCCAGGATATGTGATGGAACAGGGGAAATGTGTTTTATTGACAAGACAGATGGGCAGCATCTTACCACACCCCATTTTCCTCCATAAATACGAACTGTTCATGTATAGTTAGAGACTCCTTGGATGTTGATGTTGTAGGCGTTTGACGCGTCTCTCTTATTTGCAAATAATTTTAAAAACTTAAATTGTGCCAAGAGAATTTTGTCTCTGTACTTCTTTCTTTAAGAGTTCTGCTAAATGGAATTGCCATCACACTACCTATTATATTTGACTATTTTATTTCAATATAAAACCAAAATATGTGCACTTGCGTTTTTTAATTATCCGGACCATTTCTCATTATTACTCATGTAAATGTCTCAAAATATGTTTTCTCAATACATCCTTCATGTATCTGAGGGTCGGCAGAATCCCAGAATATAAAGCACTTCCTTCTACTATAAAGAAGGACCATTTTAGAGGCCAACATGTCAAGATAGTGACAGGCAGACTTTAACTATTTGCTGTAGATCCATTGTTAGAGTTTAGATGTCAAACTGTTTTTTTCTATTTTTATTAATTCTATTAAATTGGGACATAATAACCAAGTTATGTCTTGGTAGACGTAGTGACGGTATAGTGTCATTGTTAAACTGTGTAGCTCTGATGGTCCGTCTAAAACTTTTAATTTTTTCGCTAAAGAAACACAGGCATATTATGGCATACGGTGGAGAAAACAAGTATTTGATACACTGCCGATTATGCAGGTTTTCCTACTTACAAAGTATGTACAGGTCTGTCATTTTTATCTTAGGTAAACTTCAACTGTGAGAGACAGAATCTAAAACATAAATCCAGAAAATCACATTGTATGATCTTTTAATAATTAATTACCATTTTATTGCATGACATAAGTATTTGATCGCCTACCAACCCGTAAGAATTCCATCTCTCACAGACCTGTTAGATTTTCTTTAAGAAGCCCTCCTGTTCTCCACTCATTACCTGTATTAACTGCACCTGTTTGAACTTGTTACCTTTATAAAAGACACCTGTCCACACACTCAATCAAACAGACTCCAACCTTTTCACAATGGCCAAGACCAGAGAGCTGTGTAAGGACATCAGGGATACAATTGTAGACCTGCACAAGGCTGGGATGGGCTACAGGACAATAGGCAAGCAGCGTGATGAGAAGGCAACAACTGTTGGCGCAATTATTTGAAAATGGAAGAAGTTCAAGATGACAGTCCATCTCCCTCGGTCTGGGGCTCCATGCAAGATCTCACCTCGTGGGGCATCAATAATCATGAGGAAGGTGAGGAAGCAGCCCAGAACTACACGGCAGGACCTGATCAATGACCTGAAGAGAGCTGGGACCTCAGTCTAAAAAAAAATCCATTAGTAACACACTACGCCGTCATGGATTAAAATCCTGCAGCGCACATAAGGTCTCCCTGCTCAAGTCAGCGCATATCCAGGCCTGTCTGAAGTTTGCCAATGACCATCTGGATGATCGAGAGGAGGAATGGGAGAAGGTCATGTGGTCTGATGAGACAAAAATAGAGCTTTTTGATCTAAACTTCACTCGCCGTGTTTGGAGGAAGAAGAAGAAGGATGAGCACAACCCCAGGAACCCCATCCCAACTGTGAAGCATGGAGGTGGAACATAATTCTTTGGGGATGCCTCTTTGCAAAGGGGACAGGACGTCTGCACCGTATTGAGGGGAGGATGGATGGGGAGATTTGGGCCAACAACCCCCTTCCCTCAGTAAGAGCACTGAAGATGGGTTGTGGCTGGGTCTTCCAGCATGACAAAGCCCCGAAACACACAGCCAGGGCAACTAAGGAGTGGCTCCGTAAGAAGCATCTCAAGGTCCTGGAGTGGCCTAGCCATTCTCCCGACCTGAACCCAATAGAAAATCTTTGGACGGAGCTGAAAGTCTGTATTACCCTGCGACAGCCCAGAAACCTGAAGGATCTGGAGAAGGTCTGTATGGAGGAGTGGGCCAAAATCCCTGCTGCAGTGTATGCAAACCTGGTCAAGAACTACAGGAAACGTATGATCTCTGTAATTGCAAACAAAGGTTTCTGTACCAAATATTAAGTTCTGCTTTTTCGATGTATCAAATACTTATGTCATGCAATAAAATGCAAAAAATAATAACTTAAAAATCATGCAATGTGATTTTCTGGATTTTTTTTTTTTATTCCGTCTCTCACAGTTGAAGTGTACCTATGATAAAAATTACTGATTCTACATGCTTTGTAAGTGGGAAAACCCGCAAAATCGGCAGTGTATCAAATACTTGTTCTCCCCACTATATAACATGCCAAAGGAGGGTCTCAAAGAAAAACATTCTCTGGTCTGATGAGAATTATTAAGCTTGAATGTTCAGTGCCACATCTGACATAAAGAAACACTCAGCACCTGGCTATGGTGAGGCGTGGGTTTGGAAGCATCATGCAGTGGGGATACTTCTCAGCAGCAGCGACTGGGAGACTGATCAAAATTGAGGGAAGGATGAACAGAGCAAAATAAAGGTCTCTGAAGAATACCTAATCCAGTTCCAAAACAATGTAGGTGTGGCTTTGCAGCAATTCTGCAAATATCCTTGAGAGGCCACTAGAAGCCCAGATTTTAACCCCCTTGAACATCTGTGGGAAAACCTGGAGCTCACAGTTCGCTGATGCACCCAAACTAGTCTGACAGTGATTTAGGTGATCTACAGGAAGAATGGAAAAAAACTGCATAAATCCACGTGTAAAGTGGCATACCAAAGAAGGCTCACTTACATAACTGCCAAAGGCGCTTCTACAAAGTACTGAGTAACAGCTCTGAATACATTTATACATAAACAGTCCATAAATATTGGCATAACGTCAATTTAAAAAAAAAAAATCTGTACACTTATAGCATATGAAAAGAGATGAATATGAGACTAAAGTACAGACTGCCACCTCTAATTTCTGGTTGTTTCAACACATAAACAGCTCTGGGAAAAAATAAAGAGACCACTGCACCATTTTCTTTCCTTTCCAAAAAAGTTGAGGTTTTGAGTGAGAAACAAAAGCGTTAAATTTCTCAGTGGTCTCTTAATTTTAACCCTTCTGTTCCTCACTCAAAACCTTCCTTTTTGACTTTTTTGGAAAGGAAAGAACAAGTTGCAGTGGTCTCTTCATTTTTTCCGGAGCTGTATGTTTTACAAACTATGAATAATAGTACTTTCAGAGTTCCACCTCTCATTTTATATGAGAAGTACTGGGACAATTCAATTTAAAGCTAATCCAAGAAGCATAAAATCTAGTTTTTAATCACAAATCCCTTGAATACAATAACAGCCATGAGTTCCACAACCCATTGATGTAACAACAATCTTTGCCAAGGCTTTACTACATCCATTTAGAGCTGTTGCTTGTTTTATGGAGTTTCTGAGGCTCATGTTCATTATAATTTCCAAATTAGCATGTGCAAAAGAGTTTGAAATACTCCCTGTGTAGTGAAACGTAGGTGTGTATTCTAAGCCAACTAAAACATTTTTTTTTTTTCAAAACCCTAAGGGAATATGTTGGGCTAGGCATATTTAACTAATAAAATCAACCTTTTGATGTATTTGTGCTTATTCTTTTACCTACCTTTTTAATATTGCACAATTCACTTAATTTTGTATTTGTATATTTACAGTTGTATCTGACAAGTGACCACCAGAACTTCCAGAAGGTAATTGTCACTTTGTTTCCTTTTTATGGTCATTACATTTCTCTTTATAATTTATATTTATTTTAACTACTTGTGTAAATATGCTTATGAATAAAGTTTACTGCAATTTGAAGTGTGCCAAGAAGTCCCGTCTGCAGGAAGTGGTTATGGAGCAGCAGGCTAATTTCCTGTCCTGGTGGAAGGTTTTGCACAATGACCCTCAGGATAGACTGGAAAATGAAGGGCTGCCTGTTAATGTATGTAATACATTAGTTTAATTTTCTAACCCTAAATCAAAACCAAATTACCCTAAAGCTAACCCCAGAAATAGCAGTTGTATTTGTGGGACCCAAAAATTACACCGGTTTCATTATCTTTGTTGGGACTTCTGGTCCTTCTTTTCTGTTGCCTAAATGTAATAATTTTTTATTAGTTTTTTATTTAACATTATGGTTACCCCCTATGTTGGATGGGTACTGGGATCCTAACTCTGTTAGCATGTAGAATGCTAATGCAAATCAATTATTTAAAAAACATACAATGTGATTTTCTGGATTTTTTTTTTAATTCTGTCTCTCACAGTTGAAGTGTAGCTCATTCAGGTGTTAGGAAAATATTATTAAAAAAAGACATTATGATGTAATTGTAATCAGATTTTAAATTTAAAACAGACAAGACCCAGTCAAGATCACAACAATGATAAAAACACAATTTATAGGCAGTTATAAACAGTATCAAACAGTTTCTACAAACGAACAGTGCAGTGATGTGATCTACAGGCCAACTCAAAAATTATGTCCTGTCCTGGCCAAAAGTAAAATGATGTTCTGTACTGGCCAAAAGTAAAATGATGTTCTGTACTGGCCAAAAGTAAAATGTTGTCACTCTCTACAGGCCAACAATAAAGTGATTATCTTGCACTGCAAGACCAACCAGGCTCTGGCGGTTCTACGACAGCACACCTTATGGTAAAACAATAATATAACCAACATTACTATTATTATTATTCATACCACATATTACAGCAGGTAGTGGGTTATTTTCTGCTTATGCATTACAATGTTGATGCAAATTGCACAAAGATGTTTGTAGCAGCTATCTGAAAAGCTGTGGGAAACTGGTTGCAATGTTTAGGATATACAACTAATAGACTAAATTCAAATGAAAATGAGGACTAGATAAATGACTGAAGGTATGTATTATGTAGAATCCAAAAACATGATATTTAGCAAAAGGATGACAAAGGTGAAGAAAATGGCTGTGATTTTGAAGTTAACAATATAGTTAGTGAATGATACACAACCCTATAGTCATATGATCTACCAAACATTAACCATAACCTGACTTTGTGTCCTCTCTTTGAAATACAACAGGTGTTTAAAATGAGGGTGCGTAATGGGCTACAATTACCAGTGCAATAAGCAAAGCCATAACCAAATCACCAAATAAAAATTGTTATGATTAATTAGTTCCAACAGCATTCATGGCCAAAGAGCTTTATTTTCATGTCAGTGCATTTTCTGTACACACCATTGTTTCTATTGGCATTGAAATTCGAATGAATGCGCACTGTAAAACATTTTGTCATCTTCCTTTATTTGATTGGCTTATTGTAGTGTTTTAGTAATGTGGTATATGTAATGCAGTAGTATTTTAGTAATATAGTAGTACTAATTATGGTTGCAGTCGCATTGAATTTTGAATATATATATTTCTGTAGGACTCCATTTGGTAAAGAATATGAGTTGACTGCCCACACCTTCCTGGACTCCCATAAAGCCGAGCAAGATGTCAACCATTGGTTGCTGTTGACCACTGATCCTGCAGGGACAGAGTTAACTCAACAGGACCGATCACTGACACGGGCCACTGAAATAGACACACACGGGCCACTGAAATAGACACACTCACAGGCCACTGAAATAGACACACACACGGGCCACTGAATAGACACACTCACAGGCCACTGAAATAGACACACTCACGGGCCACTGAAATAGACACACTCACGGGCCACTGAAATAGACACACTCATGGGCCACTGAAACAGACACACACGGGCCTTTGACACAAACTTTCATATTGGCTAAGTCATATTTAATGACACACACTCACCCACACTGCAAGCTTTGTATCTACTAGTGTCTGAATAAAAGTATGATTATTTGATTACTGATTAGGATCATAATTTGTATTTTTAATAGATGATATGTATATGTTTTACATTTTCTTTAAAATGTGGAGTATGGTGTGTTGATGTCTGGGAACAATTTTAAATACATGAATATAGACATAGACTCTCTGTAGGCATTGTATTATATACATACACACAGTGTATCACAAACTGTTGCATATGGGGCTGCGTAGCCGCAGACCAGTCAGGGTGCCCATTCTGACACCTGTCCACTGCTGAAAGCACTTACAATGGCACCATGTGGACAGAATACGGCAGGTGGAACATCACGGCAGGTGGAACGTCACGTTTACTCTACGGGTAGAACATCACTGCAGGTGGAACATCATAGCAGGTGGAACATCACAGCAGGTGGAACATCACAGCAGGTGGAACATCACGTTGACTCTACGGGTAGAACATCACAGCAGGTGGAACATCACAACAGGTGGAACATCAACTTGACTCTACGGATAGGAAATCACAGCAGGTAGAACATCACATGGACTCTTCGCAAGAGGAATGTGGGAACGTCATCACGTGGGAACGCCATCTCGTGGGAACGCCATCTCGTGGACCAGCCACGTGGGAACGCTATTTCATGGACCAGCCACGTGGGAACGCCATCTCGTGGACAAGCCATGTGGGAACGCCATCACGTGGGAACGCCATCATGAAGACCAGCCACGTGGAAGGCCAACAAAACGTGGAACTACCATGTGGAAAGAACACGGCACGTGGAACATCCCAGCATGTGGAAAATCACAGCAGGTGGAACATCACATTGACTCTACAGGAAGAACATAACAGCAGTTGGAATATCTTATAAATTTGTAATGTTATAGTATTTAGAATATTACAACAATATAGCAGGCAAACATCATGTGGACCCAGCACGTGGAAACGACATAGCATGCCAACAAAACGTGAACCTACCATATGGACAGAACACGGTAGGTGGAACATCACGTCAGGTGGAACATCACGGCATGTGGAAGATAACGGCATGTGGAACATCAAGTTGACTTTACGGATAGGAAATCACGGCAGGTAGAACATCACATGGACTCTTCGCAAGAGTAATGTGGGAACGCCATTACGTGGGAACGCCATCACGTGGGAACGCCATCTCGTGGGAAAGCCATCTCGTGGACGAACCATGTGGGACCATCCCGTCAGGTGGAACATCCGTCAGGTGGAACATCACGTTGACTCTACGGGCAGAAAATCCCAGCAGTTGGATTATGCTATCGAGTCTTCGCAAGAGTAATGTTATAGTACTTAGAATCCTACAACAAGTAGGCAAACATCACGTGGACCTGGCACGTGGAAACGACATTGCAGGCCAACAAAACATGGACCTACCATGTGGACAGAACACGGCAGGTGGAATATCGATTCTTCGCAAGAGTAATGTTATAGTATTTAGAATCCTACAACAACAAGTAGGCAAACATCATGTGGACCTGGCACGTGAAAACGACACAGCAGGCTTACAAAACGTGGACCTACCATGTGGACAAAACATGGCAGGTGGAACATCACGTTGACTCTACGGGTAGAACATCACAGCATTTGGAATATCTTATTGATTCTTCGCAAGAGTAATGTTATAGTATTTAGAATCCTACAACAAGTAGGCAAACATCATGTGGACCTTGGCACGTGAAAACGACACAGCAGGCTAACAAAATGTGGACCTACCATGTGGACAGAACACAGCAGGTGGAACATCACGGCAGGTGGAACATCACGTTGACTCTAAGGGTAAAATATCACAGCAGGTGGAACATCTTAATGACGCTTCGCAAGAGTAATGTTATAGTATTTAGAATCCTACAACATAGCAGGCAAGCATCACGTGAACCTACTATGTGGGACATCACGGCAGGTGGAACATCACATTGACTCTACGCGTAGAACATCACAGATAGAGAGACAGATAATTGGTTAATTGTTTACACACAGATACCTGCACGGTCAGCTGCCCCTTTTTCTGGTACCTGGGGACCTGGTTCTGAACAGCCTCGTCAGTGGCATCCCCGTTGGAAGGATTCTTCCTTATGGCTCCTGTAATACAGGAATCAGATATTGTACTTGAATCGTCTGACATGATTTTGAGAATTGCAATGTTTCATGATCACAACAAGCTAGCGCAACAATAGTCATGTTTTTACCTGATTGGTAGAGCCAGCTGTGCCCTCAGCTCAACCTTCTCTTCAGTCTGCCGCTTGATCTTCTCCAAATGTTCTGAAAGTAAACACACACAGTTAATTATTCAGTCCTAAATATCTGGTTATTTTACAATCAGAATTCAAATCGCAGTGACCCCCAAAATGTTCATTCTTACCTTCATGTGCAGAGCTAAAACTTCCCCCTACCTTTGCCTTATTGCCCTTAAAAATAATTTGAAATTGACAAATAAAATTGAAAGCAACATTCTTTAATAACAAGTTAAGAATCTGGGTTAAGTGAATTAACACACCTATGTAGCAATCCTCTACATGGTGGCGTCGAGTACCTCTCTGGTGCCTTGGAGTACTGTGCTTGCTCCATCCTAAAAATAAACATTAAAGTTGGTGAACTGGTAAATATGGTGAAACCAAGTAAACATTGCAGCAATTATGAGATTGTGGAAAACATTTGCGATTTATATAAGTAAAAACTTCTCAGAGTCTGGTATAACAGTTGATTATTTCAAGTTTAATTACGTGAATCCACGGGAACAATGGCTTCCACAAAACAGAGTGCAAGTACAGAGACCTACAAAGTAGAGTCATAACAATTGCTCTGATTACATATTGTGGCTTCCAGCTCTTTATACTCCCCCGTCAGCCCCCAAAATATTCTCTCTAATACTATTACATACATACAAAACAAGTCTTCATACTAATATGAAAACAAGATAGAACCCTATACTGCCATGTCAACCATAGTTCGAGGTCATAGTTACCAGACCTCCTGATCTGAGCTACCCCTAGTGTCCTACACAAAAGGAAGAATACAGAGGAGACACAGGCAGCTTTACCTTGGCGCCAACTTAATAGGCTCTTTGATAAGATAGGGTCGAGGGCTGGCACCTTGGATGTAGCCCTAATCACTTCTAAGAACAGGACATGCTGACCTAGGTCTTCTATACATGGCAACCGTGAACAGTCTAAAGCAATTTCAGGCCTGGTCTAAAACAGTCAATTTATTCCAATTAATTCACACAATAATGGATAGAATAAGAATAAGGTAATAAATGTATCTTTAACAAGATCAACATGTAATTCACATACCTCCAGGGCTGCAATCCAGGGTTGTTGTGGTGTAGATGTGCATCCTTGGGGTGGTTGGGGCCCACGCTGGAATGATTTTCACTCCTCTGGCGAAACACAAGTCCGGTCTCATACATAGGTTACGTTTTTGTAAGCTTTTACTCTGCAAAACATATTTTAATTCCAAGTTTGAAATTGTTAGGGTTAGGGTTGCATGTTTGATGAGCTTTTAAGGGACAGCCTCCCAAGTGTCTTCAGGTGGTGAACAAGTTCTGGCAAAATTGTCGTGGCTGAAGTACTTCCTGGTGGTGATGCTGTGTGGTGGCCATTAGCAAACTGTCCCTTTCAGCCACAGGCGTTGAACTACTGCCACACAGTTATCCCACTCCAGGAACAAAACTGCAGGAAACGTCATGAGCTGAAAGCAATGTTTAGAAAATAAGTTTAAATAACCGGTAGCATAAGACACACACAGGCTAGCTAAGAACAATGTGGATACACAAACACACCTCAGTAACGGAATTGTAACAAGTGCAGGTTTAGCTAGTCTAGCTATATGTCACTACCAAGAGTAACGTAATCCACATGGTGCATAACGTTACACAAAGAAACACGATTTAGCTAACGTTACGTATCAGTTGATAAAGGTTTCAATGAATTAGCACATATAATATTCTAACTTGTCTAAATCATGTTTCTTAGTGCATCAACAAGTTAGCTAACGATGTTACGATACATGTTCCACTGTTGATATGCGAAAAAGCACAAAACAACCGAACCTGTGCACACACGAAGAAAAAAGGGTTACTTTAGGTATTTCATCTCAAGCCAACGCTCAGTTTCAGTGGTTTATAACTTGCGTTAAGCTACCAGTGACTTTGCAATATTCTATTAACATTAGAATTCTTTAGCCACACAGTCCTTGTTTAATACAAAACAGTCATTACGTTCTTACTCAGTAACCTAACAACACCTAACGCTAGTTATTTATGATATCGCGGAACAGAACTCACCATAGCTATGTAGGTGACTTGGCGTTCAATAATTTTTTGTCCGATAATCTTGATATTCGTTTGTTTCAAGAGTTCATCAGATTCTAGTAAAACATTGTCATAATCCACTTGTTGTATTGTCCAATTGAGAGCATATAGCTTATACATCACACCCTTTGAACAGGATCCCTGTTCCTGAACACAAGAACCAAGTCAATAAAACGTTCCTGTTAGTTTTCACGGTACTACAACAACGTGGGATTCCTAGCATTCAAAATGGCGATTGTCTAAAATTCAGAAAAAGTAAGCCGCGCACTACTAGGATGGGATTTTGTACCCACAGTATCAGCTGAGTCTGGTAGTGTGGCCGAGCGGTCTAAGGCGCTGGATTTAGGCTCCAGTCTCCCCAGAGGCGTGGGTTCGAATCCCACCGCTGCCATATTCTCCATGGAAAATCTTATACTTTGCAAAATTGACACCAAACCTTCAGCCATTTTTACACCCCTGCCAGGAAAAAGGCAGCAAAAGTCAGCCGCGCACTTCTAAAATGGGATTTTCTACCCATTCAATGGGTATCAGCTGCGGCTGGTAGTGTGGCCGAGCGGTCTAAGGCGCTGGATTAATTGCAAGGGTATTATGATCATAGATGCTAGTCAGAGATGCTGTCACTTAACCAACAAACAGAAACAACCCAATAACATCGAACATCAAGGTGTGACAACTCAAAACTACTTGGCAACAGGGAAAATGCTGCTATGCAGCGTTGAAAAATTACATATATCTCAATAGAATATTGCATCAAACAATAATTGCCCTCTCCAGACCCCATATTGTCAGACAAAGGATTCGGTTTCATCATTCTCCAACTACAAAAATAACATTCTTTGTTCATTATGGGGGTGGAAAATGTAGTATGGTTGGATTTATAACAATCTCTCTCCAAAGGTAATAAGCACATGCAAATTAACCACAATAATAACATCCCAATTTTTTTTATATTAGATATGTCCCCAGATATCTATCACTCATCGCATGTCATCGCATCGCATCATCTTCCGCTTATCCGGGGCCGGGTCGCAGGGGCAGCAGTCTAAGCAGGGATGCTCAGACTTCCCTCTCCCCAGACACTTCCTCCAGCTCTTCCGGGGGGACACCGAGGCGTTCCCAGGCCAGCCGGGAGACATAGTCCCTCCAGCGTGTCCTAGGTCTTCCCCGGGGTCTCCTCCCGGTGGGACGGGACCGGAACACCTTCCCAGGAAGGCGTTCCGGAGGCATCGGAAACAGATACCCAAGCCACCTCAGCTGACCCCTCTCGATGTGGAGGAGCAGCGGCTCTACTCCGAGCTCCTCCCGGGTGACCGAGCTTCTCACCCTATCTCTAAGGGATCGCCCGGCCACCCTGCAGAGAAAGCTCATTTCGGCCGCCTGTATCCGGGATCTTGTCCTTTCGGTCATGACCCAAAGCTCATGACCATAGGTGAGAGTAGGAACGTAGATTGACCGGTAAATCGAGAGCTTCGCCTTGCGGCTCAGCTCTTTCATCACCACGACAGACCGATACATCGACCGCATTACTGCAGAAGCTGCACCGATCCGTCTGTCAATCTCCCGTTCCATCCTTCCCTCACTCGTGAACAGGACCCCTAGATACTTAAACTCCTCCACTTGAGGCAGGCACTCTCCACCAACCTGAAGTGGGCAAGCCACCCTTTTCCGACTGAGGGCCAGTTTATCAACCAGAAAGAAAAAATATACTTACAAGGGGACTCTGAACCCTGTGCCAGGCTGTTCTATATGCTACCCAAGATACACAAAGCTAGGTCATCTTGGAATAGAGCAGGGGAAATTCCTTCTGGTAGGCCTATTGTCTCTGACTGCAGCAGCAAAATTTATTTTACAGCTGAATATCTTGATTTCTTTTTAAATCCTCTCTCGATTGGGCACCCAAGCTATGTTAAAGATACTTACCACTTCATTGATATAGTCAGGAACTTCAATATTCCAGTAGATTCCTTTTTGTTCACGATGGATGTGGACAGTTTGTATACCAACATTGACATCCAGGAAGGTATACAATCTGTTATTTTTCTCAAATATCCAGATACTAAAAGGCCTGATAATATCCAGTAATTCAATCAATTCCTTATCTTATCCAGAAATGACTTTGAAATTGATAGCAAGTTTCACCTACAGATCAAAGGGACAGCCATTGGCAAGAAATTTGCCCCGGCGTATGCCAACATATTTATGGCAGAATGGGAGTCTTCTGCCCTGGCTGCCTGTCCAAAAAAAATATAATAATTATAGGTTCCTTGATGATATCTGGGGTATCTGGACCCACTCGAGAGGTTTTTATTTATTTATTTATTTATTTTTCTGATTACCCTGAACAATCACAACACATCCATTACAGTTAAGTCGACATGGAGTGAGACTGCAGTGGACTTCCTGGACACCACCACTTATAAGGGCCCTGAGTTCAACAACACTGGTAAATCGGATATTAAGGTGTACTTTAAGGACACTGGCCCTCATTTATCAAAAGTGCGTACACCAAATTTCCATCGTACACCTGGCGTACACCCAAAACCACGGTGACTTTGAGATTTATCAATATGGACGTTGGCGTACGGCACTCTCAAATCCTACGCCAGCTCAGGAGGTGGTGTACGCACGTTTTGAGTTAGTACGGAAATGCGCAGAAAAAAAAATCCTAACGCACTGACAAACTAAGAGATATGATATATTATGACCCACTGTAAAAAAAACAACAACATAATTACAAACTTCAGTGTTTGTTTTTGTGCAACATGGACTTCAAGGTTTAATTTGTGTGACTTGACCAAAGCATTTGATTTATATGTATTCCTTCAGATGCGAGCCTGTGCGCTTTACATGACGTTTCAGGGTTAGGCCCGGCAGTTGCGCACGGACTGGGTTCTGTAATAAAAGGCTTTTAATGACCAAAATATAATTCAGACTGACAAAATAATAAAAATGACATTCTTCTTCTTTTAGACAATAATAGAAATAATAATAATAACGACATTCTTCTTCTAAATAACAATAAACGTCATTGATAAATATCATGAAATAATAAGACGAATATTACAAATTGTCATGCAGTTATTAATGTGAATTAATGGTACTCCACATCACATCATCATCTTTTATTCCGCTTTTTAAACTGCAAAATGAAACAATTTTATTTCTTTCTACCTCCCTGGTGATCGTCTCAATCTCCACGTCAGAGAAGTTTCTCTTTTTTGCCGTCTTCCGTGTGTCCATGGCGTAAAATGAGGGCGTGGGGGAAGCGGAGACTTGAATATATAGGGGCGTGTTATTCTAATGACGATCGTTTTCATCTGCGGCATTTATCAAGGGCAGGTATTGCGTACACCTGGATTTTAAAGGTACGCACAGATTCATAAATCAGGCGGTGAGAGTAGTGTAAGCAAAATCTTACGCCAACATATACGCCCGTTTCTACGCAAGAATGATAAATGAGGGCCACTGACACCCATGCCCTTTTATTCAGATCCATCCCCAACACACTTATGTGGACCTACTCAAATCCCAATTACTCAGATTCCTCAGGATCTGTACTAGGGTGGAGGACTTCAGGTGGGCTACCCAGGTGTTTTTCTCAGCCCAAGGACCACTTTATCTTCCAATTTTTTTTGAGGACCACCTAACAGAATCCCACTCTAACACGACCCCAAAAAACAACAAAATAGGAAGGATAAGCTAAATTTAAGTTTAATATGCAACTGTTTCAAGTCAAAAACGAATTATTCAAACACAAATGCAATGATATGATCAGAAATTATTATATGAATTTTATTTCATTTGAAAAGTAAATGTGAAATGAGCTGCAGCTTAATATGAACAACAAACTTTGTCTCCAACACCCATGTCTTTAAGATGTCTCCTTCACATGTAAAATTGGGCAGTATTTCCTATCCATTCATATACATTGCAAATGTACAGGACTTATCTTAAGCATTTATAACTGTTTAAACCTTTTTTCGCGCAAGTTTCAAATGTTCCTTACTGACCCCCCAGCGTGAGTTTTTTTGCATGTGACTTCAGTACTCTGCAGCATTTGAACTCACGCCAGCATTTGAACAGTCACCTTGCTAGGTAAGGAACACTACATGCATTGCATTGCAAGCTTCTCTCGTTGACTGTAATTCTAAGAGCTGCAAAAGTTGGTTGATTTATAACTGTAGCTAGCTAGAAAACGTCAGCTAACCACTAGCAAACGTCAGCTGCCCGCTAGCTAACAAATCGTGACCAGTAATTCAGTGCAGTGAAAAAGAATAAACTATATAAAATGCATACAACGGGTAACGTAACTTCTAGAAAGTTTTTGCAATGGTTTTGATCGGTAGTAGTCGCTAATATAATTAGTTTTTGTGTATTAGTGTTGGCTGTCTGTTGGTACGTAAGTAACACTTCCTGTCCCGATTTGAATGCTTTCTACCTGGTTAAAATCATAGTATGGTCTTGAAACAATTACAATCAGGAAATAAAGTTATAAACACTGTTTGAGCTAAATGTGTGTAAATAACAGCGCAGTCTGACCAGCCATTGTTACGTTACTTGTAGCTAGGCTGCTAATGGTGCGTTTTAACATTTCGTTCTAATCACACCGGTGTGATCGTACGCTTCAAAGGGTTAAGCATCAAGGTGCAATGACAACTCAAAACACTAATCAAAGCAAATAATGCATCACATCAAAGGAGTTGGCCATGCCCCAAGGATGCATTAACTGGTGCTACTTCTTAGTTCATTTAAACCGCTGTCCAGAAACAGGGGAGTGGTCAAACCTCAAGAATGTTTCCAACAAGTTTAGTACCCAACAAGTAGGCTTGCTTTGTTGTTCTAATTGTTCCTGAGTACCCTAAGCAACTGGACAGTATGGGGAGAGTAAGTAGTGACAACTGGCAATAATGTGTCAATTATTTGGGGTTTTGGTTGTTGATATAATTTGAGGGCTTTTCTAAACATAGTACAAGTGTAGTACCTAGGGGTCAGAGTTGAAAACAGCGTTTTGTTAGCCAATGGAAAGTCTTGACCCCTAGTACATATCCTATGAAATCTCAGGAATACCTGCATAGATTTGAGTAGACCTGCATAGGTATGCTGGGGGTGGAAACTAGATCTATACAATAGAACTTAATATCTAATTTGTCAGTGTTCATAAAATTAGGTCCCTTGCAAACAGTTGTGTCTAAGAAATCCACTGCAGTATCACTGCATGTGGGTATGAATATAAAATCAAAGAAATGATTTTCAGTACATACTTGGTTATGTTATTAATGTTCAGTATTTAAAACATTTGTCCATGTGTCATTTCTCTGATTGGAGAATGCTACTGAACCCTAGGGGATTGAAACCTGGCATATGTAAGGAATATAAGCTTCTTGTAAGAAAGTAGTGTATGACCTTTACTGCAGTCTTTTCTTTGCTTTTCATCAGTCCATGTGGTGGCGCTATAGAGCCACAGGGACTTCAATGAACCCATAGTTCATAAAAGAGTCTTAGCATAAAAATTTGAGAATTGAACGACACCAGTCTCTTGCAATTCGGACCTTTAGTTCCAAAGATAATCAAAGTAGAAGGACAGCCAATCACAAGCCAGATATTCAAATGAGTGTCAAAGAAATTAGGGTTAAAAAGTGTTGTTTTTTAAATTATTTTACTGGCCAATTACAATTGTCCCAGTCCTCTGGTCCCTATGTGATAAAATGTAACCCTAACCCTAATAAGTATGTGAGAGGGATGGAGTGGAGGAAAAACCCTAACGAAAAGTAATAATAGAAATTGTGTCTCCGAAGTTGTGGTGGAGGGGGTGGGAGTGGGGGGCCGAAGGGTTAGGGTTAGGGTTAGGGTTAGGGTTAGGGTTAGGGTTAGGGTTAGGGTTAGGGTTAGGGTTAGGGTTAGGGTTAGGGTTAGGGTTAGGGTTAGGGTTAGGGTTAGGGTTAGGGTTAGGGTTAGGGTTAGGGTTAGGGTTAGGGTTAGGGTTAGGGTTAGGGTTAGGGTTAGGGTTAGGGTTAGGGTTAGGGTTAGGGTTAGGGTTAGGGTTAGGGTTAGGGTTAGGGTTAGGGTTAGGGTTAGGGTTAGGGTTAGGGTTAGGGTTAGGGTTAGGGTTAGGGTTAGGGTTAGGGTTAGGGTTAGGGTTAGGGTTAGGGTTAGGGTTAGGGTTAGGGTTAGGGTTAGGGTTAGGGTTAGGGTTAGGGTTAGGGTTAGGGTTAGGGTTAGGGTTAGGGTTAGGGTTAGGGTTAGGGTTAGGGTTAGGGTTAGGGTTAGGGTTAGGGTTAGGGTTAGGGTTAGGGTTAGGGTTAGGGTTAGGGTTAGGGTTAGGGTTAGGGTTAGGGTTAGGGTTAGGGTTAGGGTTAGGGTTAGGGTTAGGGTTAGGGTTAGGGTTAGGGTTAGGGTTAGGGTTAGGGTTAGGGTTAGGGTTAGGGTTAGGGTTAGGGTTAGGGTTAGGGTTAGGGTTAGGGTTAGGGTTAGGGTTAGGGTTAGGTTAGGGTTAGGGTTAGGGTTAGGGTTAGGGTTAGGGTTAGGGTTAGGGTTAGGGTTAGGGTTAGGGTTAGGGTTAGGGTTAGGGTTAGGGTTAGGGTTAGGGTTAGGGTTAGGGTTAGGGTTAGGGTTAGGGTTAGGGTTAGGGTTAGGGTTAGGGTTAGGGTTAGGGTTAGGGTTAGGGTTAGGGTTAGGGTTAGGGTTAGGGTTAGGGTTAGGGTTAGGGTTAGGGTTAGGGTTAGGGTTAGGGTTAGGGTTAGGGTTAGGGTTAGGGTTAGGGTTAGGGTTAGGGTTAGGGTTAGGGTTAGGGTTAGGGTTAGGGTTAGGGTTAGGGTTAGGGTTAGGGTTAGGGTTAGGGTTAGGGTTAGGGTTAGGGTTAGGGTTAGGGTTAGGGTTAGGGTTAGGGTTAGGGTTAGGGTTAGGGTTAGGGTTAGGGTTAGGGTTAGGGTTAGGGTTAGGGTTAGGGTTAGGGTTAGGGTTAGGGTTAGGGTTAGGGTTAGGGTTAGGGTTAGGGTTAGGGTTAGGGTTAGGGTTAGGGTTAGGGTTAGGGTTAGGGTTAGGGTTAGGGTTAGGGTTAGGGTTAGGGTTAGGGTTAGGGTTAGGGTTAGGGTTAGGGTTAGGGTTAGGGTTAGGGTTAGGGTTAGGGTTAGGGTTAGGGTTAGGGTTAGGGTTAGGGTTAGGGTTAGGGTTAGGGTTAGGGTTAGGGTTAGGGTTAGGGTTAGGGTTAGGGTTAGGGTTAGGGTTAGGGTTAGGGTTAGGGTTAGGGTTAGGGTTAGGGTTAGGGTTAGGGTTAGGGTTAGGGTTAGGGTTAGGGTTAGGGTTAGGGTTAGGGTTAGGGTTAGGGTTAGGGTTAGGGTTAGGGTTAGGGTTAGGGTTAGGGTTAGGGTTAGGGTTAGGGTTAGGGTTAGGGTTAGGGTTAGGGTTAGGGTTAGGGTTAGGGTTAGGGTTAGGGTTAGGGTTAGGGTTAGGGTTAGGGTTAGGGTTAGGGTTAGGGTTAGGGTTAGGGTTAGGGTTAGGGTTAGGGTTAGGGTTAGGGTTAGGGTTAGGGTTAGGGTTAGGGTTAGGGTTAGGGTTAGGGTTAGGGTTAGGGTTAGGGTTAGGGTTAGGGTTAGGGTTAGGGTTAGGGTTAGGGTTAGGGTTAGGGTTAGGGTTAGGGTTAGGGTTAGGGTTAGGGTTAGGGTTAGGGTTAGGGTTAGGGTTAGGGTTAGGGTTAGGGTTAGGGTTAGGGTTAGGGTTAGGGTTAGGGTTAGGGTTAGGGTTAGGGTTAGGGTTAGGGTTAGGGTTAGGGTTAGGGTTAGGGTTAGGGTTAGGGTTAGGGTTAGGGTTAGGGTTAGGGTTAGGGTTAGGGTTAGGGTTAGGGTTAGGGTTAGGGTTAGGGTTAGGGTTAGGGTTAGGGTTAGGGTTAGGGTTAGGGTTAGGGTTAGGGTTAGGGTTAGGGTTAGGGTTAGGGTTTAGGGTTAGGGTTAGGGTTAGGGTTAGGGTTAGGGTTAGGGTTAGGGTTAGGGTTAGGGTTAGGGTTAGGGTTAGGGTTAGGGTTAGGGTTAGGGTTAGGGTTAGGGTTAGGGTTAGGGTTAGGGTTAGGGTTAGGGTTAGGGTTAGGGTTAGGGTTAGGGTTAGGGTTAGGGTTAGGGTTAGGGTTAGGGTTAGGGTTAGGGTTAGGGTTAGGGTTAGGGTTAGGGTTAGGGTTAGGGTTAGGGTTAGGGTTAGGGTTAGGGTTAGGGTTAGGGTTAGGGTTAGGGTTAGGGTTAGGGTTAGGGTTAGGGTTAGGGTTAGGGTTAGGGTTAGGGTTAGGGTTAGGGTTAGGGTTAGGGTTAGGGTTAGGGTTAGGGTTAGGGTTAGGGTTAGGGTTAGGGTTAGGGTTAGGGTTAGGGTTAGGGTTAGGGTTAGGGTTAGGGTTAGGGTTAGGGTGAGGGTTAGGGTTAGGGTTAGGGTTAGGGTTAGGGTTAGGGTTAGGGTTAGGGTTAGGGTTAGGGTTAGGGTTAGGGTTAGGGTTAGGGTTAGGGTTAGGGTTAGGGTTAGGGTTAGGGTTAGGGTTAGGGTTAGGGTTAGGGTTAGGGTTAGGGTTAGGGTTAGGGTTAGGGTTAGGGTTAGGGTTAGGGTTAGGGTTAGGGTTAGGGTTAGGGTTAGGGTTAGGGTTAGGGTTAGGGTTAGGGTTAGGGTTAGGGTTAGGGTTAGGGTTAGGGTTAGGGTTAGGGTTAGGGTTAGGGTTAGGGTTAGGGTTAGGGTTAGGGTTAGGGTTAGGGTTAGGGTTAGGGTTAGGGTTAGGGTTAGGGTTAGGGTTAGGGTTAGGGTTTAGGGTTAGGGTTAGGGTTAGGGTTAGGGTTAGGGTTAGGGTTAGGGTTAGGGTTAGGGTTAGGGTTAGGGTTAGGGTTAGGGTTAGGGTTAGGGTTAGGGTTAGGGTTAGGGTTAGGGTTAGGGTTAGGGTTAGGGTTAGGGTTAGGGTTAGGGTTAGGGTTAGGGTTAGGGTTAGGGTTAGGGTTAGGGTTAGGGTTAGGGTTAGGGTTAGGGTTAGGGTTAGGGTTAGGGTTAGGGTTAGGGTTAGGGTTAGGGTTAGGGTTAGGGTTAGGGTTAGGGTTAGGGTTAGGGTTAGGGTTAGGGTTAGGGTTAGGGTTAGGGTTAGGGTTAGGGTTAGGGTTAGGGTTAGGGTTAGGGTTAGGGTTAGGGTTAGGGTTAGGGTTAGGGTTAGGGTTAGGGTTAGGGTTAGGGTTAGGGTTAGGGTTAGGGTTATGGTTAGGGTTAGGGTTAGGGTTAGGGTTAGGGTTAGGGTTAGGGTTAGGGTTAGGGTTAGGGTTAGGGTTAGGGTTAGGGTTAGGGTTAGGGTTAGGGTTAGGGTTAGGGTTAGGGTTAGGGTTAGGGTTAGGGTTAGGGTTAGGGTTAGGGTTAGGGTTAGGGTTAGGGTTAGGGTTAGGGTTAGGGTTAGGGTTAGGGTTAGGGTTAGGGTTAGGGTAGGGTTAGGGTTAGGGTTAGGGTTAGGGTTAGGGTTAGGGTTAGGGTTAGGGTTAGGGTTAGGGTTAGGGTTAGGGTTAGGGTTAGGGTTAGGGTTAGGGTTAGGGTTAGGGTTAGGGTTAGGGTTAGGGTTAGGGTTAGGGTTAGGGTTAGGGTTAGGGTTAGGGTTAGGGTTAGGGTTAGGGTTAGGGTTAGGGTTAGGGTTAGGGTTAGGGTTAGGGTTAGGGTTAGGGTTAGGGTTAGGGTTAGGGTTAGGGTTAGGGTTAGGGTTAGGGTTAGGGTTAGGGTTAGGGTTAGGGTTAGGGTTAGGGTTAGGGTTAGGGTTAGGGTTAGGGTTAGGGTTAGGGTTAGGGTTAGGGTTAGGGTTAGGGTTAGGGTTAGGGTTAGGGTTAGGGTTAGGGTTAGGGTTAGGGTTAGGGTTAGGGTTAGGGTTAGGGTTAGGGTTAGGGTTAGGGTTAGGGTTAGGGTTAGGGTTAGGGTTAGGGTTAGGGTTAGGGTTAGGGTTAGGGTTAGGGTTAGGGTTAGGGTTAGGGTTAGGGTTAGGGTTAGGGTTAGGGTTAGGGTTAGGGTTAGGGTTAGGGTTAGGGTTAGGGTTAGGGTTAGGGTTAGGGTTAGGGTTAGGGTTAGGGTTAGGGTTAGGGTTAGGGTTAGGGTTAGGGTTAGGGTTAGGGTTAGGGTTAGGGTTAGGGTTAGGGTTAGGGTTAGGGTTAGGGTTAGGGTTAGGGTTAGGGTTAGGGTTAGGGTTAGGGTTAGGGTTAGGGTTAGGGTTAGGGTTAGGGTTAGGGTTAGGGTTAGGGTTAGGGTTAGGGTTAGGGTTAGGGTTAGGGTTAGGGTTAGGGTTAGGGTTAGGGTTAGGGTTAGGGTTAGGGTTAGGGTTAGGGTTAGGGTTAGGGTTAGGGTTAGGGTTAGGGTTAGGGTTAGGGTTAGGGTTAGGGTTAGGGTTAGGGTTAGGGTTAGGGTTAGGGTTAGGGTTAGGGTTAGGGTTAGGGTTAGGGTTAGGGTTAGGGTTAGGGTTAGGGTTAGGGTTAGGGTTAGGGTTAGGGTTAGGGTTAGGGTTAGGGTTAGGGTTAGGGTTAGGGTTAGGGTTAGGGTTAGGGTTAGGGTTAGGGTTAGGGTTAGGGTTAGGGTTAGGGTTAGGGTTAGGGTTAGGGTTAGGGTTAGGGTTAGGGTTAGGGTTAGGGTTAGGGTTAGGGTTAGGGTTAGGGTTAGGGTTAGGGTTAGGGTTAGGGTTAGGGTTAGGGTTAGGGTTAGGGTTAGGGTTAGGGTTAGGGTTAGGGTTAGGGTTAGGGTTAGGGTTAGGGTTAGGGTTAGGGTTAGGGTTAGGGTTAGGGTTAGGGTTAGGGTTAGGGTTAGGGTTAGGGTTAGGGTTAGGGTTAGGGTTAGGGTTAGGGTTAGGGTTAGGGTTAGGGTTAGGGTTAGGGTTAGGGTTAGGGTTAGGGTTAGGGTTAGGGTTAGGGTTAGGGTTAGGGTTAGGGTTAGGGTTAGGGTTAGGGTTAGGGTTAGGGTTAGGGTTAGGGTTAGGGTTAGGGTTAGGGTTAGGGTTAGGGTTAGGGTTAGGGTTAGGGTTAGGGTTAGGGTTAGGGTTAGGGTTAGGGTTAGGGTTAGGGTTAGGGTTAGGGTTAGGGTTAGGGTTAGGGTTAGGGTTAGGGTTAGGGTTAGGGTTAGGGTTAGGGTTAGGGTTAGGGTTAGGGTTAGGGTTAGGGTTAGGGTTAGGGTTAGGGTTAGGGTTAGGGTTAGGGTTAGGGTTAGGGTTAGGGTTAGGGTTAGGGTTAGGGTTAGGGTTAGGGTTAGGGTTAGGGTTAGGGTTAGGGTTAGGGTTAGGGTTAGGGTTAGGGTTAGGGTTAGGGTTAGGGTTAGGGTTAGGGTTAGGGTTAGGGTTAGGGTTAGGGTTAGGGTTAGGGTTAGGGTTAGGGTTAGGGTTAGGGTTAGGGTTAGGGTTAGGGTTAGGGTTAGGGTTAGGGTTAGGGTTAGGGTTAGGGTTAGGGTTAGGGTTAGGGTTAGGGTTAGGGTTAGGGTTAGGGTTAGGGTTAGGGTTAGGGTTAGGGTTAGGGTTAGGGTTAGGGTTAGGGTTAGGGTTAGGGTTAGGGTTAGGGTTAGGGTTAGGGTTAGGGTTAGGGTTAGGGTTAGGGTTAGGGTTAGGGTTAGGGTTAGGGTTAGGGTTAGGGTTAGGGTTAGGGTTAGGGTTAGGGTTAGGGTTAGGGTTAGGGTTAGGGTTAGGGTTAGGGTTAGGGTTAGGGTTAGGGTTAGGGTTAGGGTTAGGGTTAGGGTTAGGGTTAGGGTTAGGGTTAGGGTTAGGGTTAGGGTTAGGGTTAGGGTTAGGGTTAGGGGGTTAGGGTTAGGGTTAGGGTTAGGGTTAGGGTTAGGGTTAGGGTTAGGGTTAGGGTTAGGGTTAGGGTTAGGGTTAGGGTTAGGGTTAGGGTTAGGGTTAGGGTTAGGGTTAGGGTTAGGGTTAGGGTTAGGGTTAGGGTTAGGGTTAGGGTTAGGGTTAGGGTTAGGGTTAGGGTTAGGGTTAGGGTTAGGGTTAGGGTTAGGGTTAGGGTTAGGGTTAGGGTTAGGGTTAGGGTTAGGGTTAGGGTTAGGGTTAGGGTTAGGGTTAGGGTTAGGGTTAGGGTTAGGGTTAGGGTTAGGGTTAGGGTTAGGGTTAGGGTTAGGGTTAGGGTTAGGGTTAGGGTTAGGGTTAGGGTTAGGGTTAGGGTTAGGGTTAGGGTTAGGGTTAGGGTTAGGGTTAGGGTTAGGGTTAGGGTTAGGGTTAGGGTTAGGGTTAGGGTTAGGGTTAGGTTAGGGTTAGGGTTAGGGTTAGGGTTAGGGTTAGGGTTAGGGTTAGGGTTAGGGTTAGGGTTAGGGTTAGGGTTAGGGTTAGGGTTAGGGTTAGGGTTAGGGTTAGGGTTAGGGTTAGGGTTAGGGTTAGGGTTAGGGTTAGGGTTAGGGTTAGGGTTAGGGTTAGGGTTAGGGTTAGGGTTAGGGTTAGGGTTAGGGTTAGGGTTAGGGTTAGGGTTAGGGTTAGGGTTAGGGTTAGGGTTAGGGTTAGGGTTAGGGTTAGGGTTAGGGTTAGGGTTAGGGTTAGGGTTAGGGTTAGGGTTAGGGTTAGGGTTAGGGTTAGGGTTAGGGTTAGGGTTAGGGTTAGGGTTAGGGTTAGGGTTAGGGTTAGGGTTAGGGTTAGGGTTAGGGTTAGGGTTAGGGTTAGGGTTAGGGTTAGGGTTAGGGTTAGGGTTAGGGTTAGGGTTAGGGTTAGGGTTAGGGTTAGGGTTAGGTTAGGGTTAGGGTTAGGGTTAGGGTTAGGGTTAGGGTTAGGGTTAGGGTTAGGGTTAGGGTTAGGGTTAGGGTTAGGGTTAGGGTTAGGGTTAGGGTTAGGGTTAGGGTTAGGGTTAGGGTTAGGGTTAGGGTTAGGGTTAGGGTTAGGGTTAGGGTTAGGGTTAGGGTTAGGGTTAGGGTTAGGGTTAGGGTTAGGGTTAGGGTTAGGGTTAGGGTTAGGGTTAGGGTTAGGGTTAGGGTTAGGGTTAGGGTTAGGGTTAGGGTTAGGGTTAGGGTTAGGGTTAGGGTTAGGGTTAGGGTTAGGGTTAGGGTTAGGGTTAGGGTTAGGGTTAGGGTTTAGGGTTAGGGTTAGGGTTAGGGTTAGGGTTAGGGTTAGGGTTAGGGTTAGGGTTAGGGTTAGGGTTAGGGTTAGGGTTAGGGTTAGGGTTAGGGTTAGGGTTAGGGTTAGGGTTAGGGTTAGGGTTAGGGTTAGGGTTAGGGTTAGGGTTAGGGTTAGGGTTAGGGTTAGGGTTAGGGTTAGGGTTAGGGTTAGGGTTAGGGTTAGGGTTAGGGTTAGGGTTAGGGTTAGGGTTAGGGTTAGGGTTAGGGTTAGGGTTAGGGTTAGGGTTAGGGTTAGGGTTAGGGTTAGGGTTAGGGTTAGGGTTAGGGTTAGGGTTAGGTTAGGGTTAGGGTTAGGGTTAGGGTTAGGGTTAGGGTTAGGGTTAGGGTTAGGGTTAGGGTTAGGGTTAGGGTTAGGGTTAGGGTTAGGGTTAGGGTTAGGGTTAGGGTTAGGGTTAGGGTTAGGGTTAGGGTTAGGGTTAGGGTTAGGGTTAGGGTTAGGGTTAGGGTTAGGGTTAGGGTTAGGGTTAGGGTTAGGGTTAGGGTTAGGGTTAGGGTTAGGGTTAGGGTTAGGGTTAGGGTTAGGGTTAGGGTTAGGGTTAGGGTTAGGGTTAGGGTTAGGGTTAGGGTTAGGGTTAGGGTTAGGGTTAGGGTTAGGGTTAGGGTTAGGGTTAGGGTTAGGGTTAGGGTTAGGGTTAGGGTTAGGGTTAGGGTTAGGGTTAGGGTTAGGGTTAGGGTTGGGTTAGGGTTAGGGTTAGGGTTAGGGTTAGGGTTAGGGTTAGGGTTAGGGTTAGGGTTAGGGTTAGGGTTAGGGTTAGGGTTAGGGTTAGGGTTAGGGTTAGGGTTAGGGTTAGGGTTAGGGTTAGGGTTAGGGTTAGGGTTAGGGTTAGGGTTAGGGTTAGGGTTAGGGTTAGGGTTAGGGTTAGGGTTAGGGTTAGGGTTAGGGTTAGGGTTAGGGTTAGGGTTAGGGTTAGGGTTAGGGTTAGGGTTAGGGTAGGGTTAGGGTTAGGGTTAGGGTTAGGGTTAGGGTTAGGGTTAGGGTTAGGGTTAGGGTTAGGGTTAGGGTTAGGGTTAGGGTTAGGGTTAGGGTTAGGGTTAGGGTTAGGGTTAGGGTTAGGGTTAGGGTTAGGGTTAGGGTTAGGGTTAGGGTTAGGGTTAGGGTTAGGGTTAGGGTTAGGGTTAGGGTTAGGGTTAGGGTTAGGGTTAGGGTTAGGGTTAGGGTTAGGGTTAGGGTTAGGGTTAGGGTTAGGGTTAGGGTTAGGGTTAGGGTTAGGGTTAGGTTAGGGTTAGGTTATGGTTAGGGTTAGGGTTAGGGTTAGGGTTAGGGTTAGGGTTAGGGTTAGGGTTAGGGTTAGGGTTAGGGTTAGGGTTAGGGTTAGGGTTAGGGTTAGGGTAGGGTTAGGGTTAGGGTTAGGGTTAGGGTTAG